>NC_091438.1:58991537-59239661 GCF_964237555.1 Oryctolagus cuniculus
GTCTCTCACCTATGCAGTGGGGACAAGATGCCTCAATACTCGAGTCTTCTCCAGCTTCCCTCCCTTCTCCTCACCATGGTAAATAAAGCTCCCCTCACCCCACACACACACCCAGCTTCTATGTGTCTGTAATGGAGAACTGGAGGGCTAAGTTCTGGAAGCTACACAGGTGTGAGAAAAGAGGAAAGAATTTAGATAGAAAGAGCTGGAAGGCAGCAAGTAGGTGGGAAGTGGGGAAACTATGGAGGGTGGAGGTGAAGACAGATTTTGGCTTTGTCTGGAGAGATGTTCCAGAGGGGACTGCAGAATGGAATTTTGGGAAATCTTGCCACTCCTTTTTTAAGAGGGAGAAAGAAAGAGAGAAAGAGAGAGAGATCAATCTTCCATCTGCTGGTTCACTCTCCAAATGGCTGCAATAGGCAAGGCTGGGCCAGGCTGGAGCCAGGAGCCAGTAGCTTTTTCCAAGTCTCCCACATGGATGCAGAAGCCCAAGCACTTGGGCCATCTTCTTGCTGCTTTCCCAGGCCATTAGCAGGAAGCTGGATCGGAAGCAGAACAGCAGGGACTTGAACCAGTGCCCATATGGGATGCGGGCATCACAGGCAGCAGCTTAATTCACTATGCCACCACACCACCTCCAGATTAGAGCCTTTTAACGTTCTTTATGTGACGTGAATAAATGTTGGCATTCCTATTCCTATTTGGCAGGTGTAACGTGCCTTTAACGTCTGGCTTCACGAGAGCAGCACAGTTGGCAGGGATTTGACTGCAGGACTGCTTCCTGCAGTCCCTGTTACTCCCTATTGGCACTCTCAGGCTGCCTCCCATAATCGCTTTACTCTCCTGGGCCTGAAACTGTTCGAGTTTAAAGTGTGAATTAATACAGAGAATGGCCACATGGGACCTCACCCTAAATCTGATAATTGTAAGGCAGGTCCAAAATTTTCTCAATTTCAGTCTTTTTTTTTTTTTTAAAGATTTATTTATTTTACTTGAAAGTCAGATTTACACAGAGAGAGCAGAGAGAGAGAGAGAGAGAGAGAGAGAGAGAGAGAGAGGTCTTCCATCTGATGGTTCACCGTCCCCCCCTCCCCCCCGCAATTGGCCGCAATGGAACTGCACTGATCCAAAGCCAGGAGCCAGGAGCCAGGAGCTTCTTCCAGGTCTCCCACGCAGGTGCAGGGGCCCAAGGACCTGGGCCATCTTCTACTGCTATCCCAGGCCATAGCAAAGAGCTGGATGGGAAGTGGAGCGGCCAGGACTCGAACCGGCACCCATATGGGATGCTGGCACTTCAGGCCAGGGTGTTAACGTGCTGTGCCACAGTGCCGGCCCCTCAATTTCAGTCTTTCTCATGGCACCACTGATGGTCAAACATTGCATTTGTGAAACATGAACTGAAGTCTCAAGTTGTATAAATGAAATCTTCCCTGATCTCCGGTATCTCTCCCCTTTTTCTCCACCTGCCCAGGTCCCCTCCCACACCACTTTTTCTCTCTCATAGGACACTGCATTTTTACACATATTACTCATTTCCACACCTAGCTCTTCCCACCTCGATTCTGATCTCCTGCAGAAGAGAAACTGTTATTTTTCTCTTCAAACCCCCAATCTCAGATCTATCTTGCTGATAAGAAGTGCTTAGCAAATGTCTGTTGTTCCGTCAGATTGAATGATAGCATGAATCAAATTCTGCCGGAGAGTCCCAGGAAGAGAGACAGCGGAGGAACAATGACAGATTGGAGTCATGGCCTGGGAGTAGGAAGAGCAGCTTCTGCAGACGAGCGGCCTAAGCAAAAGCACAGGTGGTTGAAAGAGTTCCTGGGAGTATAAAGCAGGAGGCTGGCACTGTGGCACAGCAGGCTACGTCACCACCTGCAATGCCAGCCTCCCATATGACTGCCGGTTCAAGGCCCCAACTGCTCCACTTCCCATCCAGCTCCCTGCCAATGTGTGTAAGAAGGCAGCAGATGACGGGTCCTGTCACCCCCATGGGAGACCTCGATGGAGAGCCAGGCTCCTGGCTTTGGTGTGGCTCAGCCCTGGTTACTGTGGTCATTTGGTGGGTGACCCAGCAGATGGAAGATCTCTCTAACTGCCTTTCAAATAAACAAATATTAAAAAAAATAAAAGCAGTAAGGAATTATAACTGGCTGGAGCACACGGTTCCTGGAGGAGGTGGCAGGAAATGAGACCACCAGGGCGGGTCAGGATTTGATGGGCAAGGCCTTGCTAGAAGGCTGGACTTTAGCAAGGGGACCCATGATGGGTCTTAGAGAAAGGGTGGATGTGGTCTCTGATTTGGAAAGCCAGGTCTGTCCCTCCTGTTCCTGCACCTGGCAAATCGCTCTCCAGAGTCCCAAGAGACAAGGGTCCAGGGAGAGGCACATCTTTCCTTCCTGACAGATCTGCCCCGTGACCCCTGCCCTTTCCTGGGCGCATGACCCTGGCTGAAAAACCCAGATAGAATTAGATGGCCGCTTTCTGTCCGACTCTTAAACCCTGAGTTTAGAGCCAACCCAGTAGCCTGCTTGCTCTCTGCTTCCTCTTTTCTTCATTCCACTCCGACGCTCCTCCTTATGACACACCTGGTACCAACTGCAAGAACGCTCAGCACAGGCCTGGTGGAATGTTTTGACCAAGGTCTTCTTCCCTCTTCCTCTCACTGTCAAAGACGCATTCAGAAGAACGCAATATCATCCTCAGGAACCCTCAACAGTCCATGAGTCTCCTGAGTGTGACCTCAGCGGGATGGGGGTGGGCTTGGAGTGGGGCCGTGTGCGTAGGGGGCGCTCTGACAACAGAATACGCTGCCTGTGGGCTTCGGGCATGGGGCAGCTGTGCAGCGGGAAGCAGGCCCTCGGCTTGGATTCCCGGCAGCCTGATTGCCACAGCTGTCCCGGGTTCTCAGGGATCATCAGGCCCCTCCTGGCTGAGCCTTCATAAGCGTCCAGAGCCCAGGGCCGAGATGGAGACGATGCTGCTTTGGGCTGGTGAGTCAGAGATTCTCAGTCTGCTTTCTCCTCCTCACCGCCAACGCAGTGCACCCCCTCCGGTGGGGATCGGGGAGCAGGGACCTAGCACCTAGCTTCTGTACACCAAAGCCATCTCTCTTTTCTGGTCGGGACCATCGGCATTAGGCTCCTGCTTCGCTGGGCTGCTGGTGTTCTCTCTCGCATGCACCTGCTCAGCGGCCAGGGCGGGCAGAGTCCAGCGCTGAAACAGTGAAGCGCAGTAGCCCACCCTCATTCACAGAGAATGCATTCCAAGATCCCTGAAACTGCAGATCCTCCCGAGGCCCATCAGGTGTGCTCTGTTTCTCCTGTGCACATGTACCTATGATAAAGTTTAACTCATAAATTAGGCACAGTAAGAGGCTAATAACAAAAACTAGCATTAAAATAGGACAGTTGTCACAACATACTGTAAGAAGAGTTCCATGAATGTGGCCTCTCTATTTTATTGTGCATCTTAGCAACTTCAATGTATAATTTTTGTCTTTCCTTTTAAAGTTGAGAACTTTTATCTTACACTTAAAAGAAGCACTTGCCAGGGGCCAGCGCTGTGGTGTAGCAGGTAAAGCCACTGCCTGCAGTGCCGGCATCCCATTTGTGTGCCGGTTGGAGACCCAGCTGCTCCACCTCCAGTCCAGCTCTCTGCTATGGCCTGGGAAGGCAGTAGAAGATGGCCCAAGTCCTTGGGCCCCTGCACCCATGTGGGAGACACAAAAGAAGCTCCTGGCTTCGGATTGGTGCAGCTCTGGCCATTGTGGCCATCTGGGGAGGGAATCAGCAGATGGAAGACTTCCCTGTCTTTCTGCCTCTGCCTCCCTATAACTGTCTTGTAAAATTCATAAATAAATATTTAAAAAAAGAAACACTTTCCAGCTTCTCCTTGGCAATCTGAATTGCCAACACTACTACTCCTGTGCTTTGGGGCTAACATCAAGTAGAATAAAGGCTGCTTGAACGTAGGCCCTGTGATATTCTGACAGCCAACCTGACAAGGGAGACAGCTACCAAGTGACGAACTGCTGGGCCACGTGTAAGGGGGAATGCACCCTGCAATGGGGTGAATCATGTCCGGCTGGGCTGCAGTGAGAGGTGTAAGATTTTATCATGCTACCTAGAATGGTGCACAGTTTAAAAAAGTGTGAATCATTTATTTCTGGAATTTTCCATTTACTGTCTCTGTACTATGGTTGACTGTGAGTAGCTGAAACTGTAGAAAGTGAGACTGTGGCTAAGCAGGGGACTACCGTGCCGCATTTCAAAGGTGTAGTGTATAGTGGGTGTCGCATTCCTCCTCCTCCTCCTCCTCCTCCTCCTCCTCCTCCTCCTCCTCCTCCTCCTTCTCCAAAGATTTTTATATTTATTTGAAAGGCAAAGTTACAGAGAGGGAGAGGGAAAGGCAGAGAGAGAGAGAGAGAGAGAGAGAGAGAGAGAGAGGTCTTCCATCCACTGGTTCACTCTGCAGATGGCCATTGGCCAGGGCTGCATCAGGCTGAAGCCAGGAGCCAGGAGCTTCTTCTGGATCTCCCATGTGGATGGCAGGGGACCAAACCCTTGCCCATTTTTTCCCAGGCCATCAGCGGGGAGCTGGATTGGAAGTGGAACAGCCAAGACTTGAACCAGTGCTCTTATGGGATGTCAGCACTGCAGGCGGCAACTTAACCTGCTACACCACAGCACCGGCTCCATTTCTTCCTCTCCTGCTTCTCCTCCTCCTCCTCCTGCTTCTCCTCCTTCTCCTGCTCTTCCTCCTCCTCCTTCTTCTCTTTCTCCTCCTCCTCTTTCTTCTTCTTCTTTTTTTTAAAGAATCTATTTATGAGGGCCAGCTCTGTGGCAAAGTAGGCTAAGACTCTACCTGCAGCACTGGCATCCCATATGGACGCCGGTTCATTTCCCTGCTGCTCCTATTCTGATTCAGCTCTCTGCTGTGGCCTGGGAAAGCAGTGAAAGATGGTTCACGTCCTTGGGCCCCTGCACCCACGTGGGAGACTCAGGAGAACCTCCTGGCTCCTGGCTCCTGGCTTTGGATCGGCACAGCTCCAGCCGTTGCAGCCACCTGGGGAGTGAACTAGCAGATGGAAGATCTCTGTTTTTCACTCTCTCTCTCTGTAACTCCACCTCTCAAATAAATAAATAAATCTTAAAAATTTTATTTATGTATTTATTTATTTGAAATTCAGAGTTAGAGAAAGAGAGAGAGAGAGAGAGAGAGAGAGAGAGAGAGAGAGAGAGTGCTTCCATCCACTGGTTTACTCCCCAGTGGGCCCAATGGCCAAGACTGAGCCAGGCTGAAGCCAGGAGCCAGGAGCTTCTTCTGGATCTCCCTTGTGGATGGCGGGAGACCAAACACTTGGGACACTTTTCACTGATTTTCCCAGGCCATTAACGGGGAGCTGGATGGGAAGTGGAGCAGCCAAGGCACAAACTGGAGCCCACATTTGATGTCAGCATCACAGTCAGTGGATTTACCTACTATGCCACGGTTTCAGCCCCAATATTTCTGTTCTAAGCACTCCATTCATTCAATCAGTGAGTGTCAAGAGCCTACTATGGGACAGGTATTAGGCCTACTTCAATTTTTTTAACCAGAAAATCTAGATATTATCAGACAGTGCTTGACTTCTGGTCAGTTCCTTGTGATTTCAGAGCTTTCCTGCCTATTATCCAATCTTATTACATAGAAATCCAGTGACAACTAAAGTCACAATGTTATTCCATCTCTGATGAAGGAGTGCAGGCCTGGGCCCAGGAGGTAAATTCACCTGCCTGAGTACTTACCCAGTGCCAGAGTCCAAGCAGGACCTGGGCATGGCCTCCCAGGGACACGGCATCTAAGCCAGTCTAGGTCTCTCTGTCTCAGTGGGCCAGTCACTCCTCCCTCGGCAGCATCTTACCTAAGTGATTTCACAACCCTCCCCTCCGGGCTTCACCCACCACCTCTCTCATCACTGTATGTTGCCCACTGTCTGCATCTTTAGAGGAACTAATGATTCCCTCAGTGCTAAGATCCATGACCTGCACCCCTCCAGTCCTGAAGAGCCTTCCAAATGTGTGGTTCAAGGACAGTGAGAGGATTCTGAGCGTCATAAGGTGTGAGCAGCGGTCTCTGCAGGCCTCGGGGCACTCTGCGTCTCAGTGAGTGCAGAGAGCTGTTCAGCTGGTTACCTTTACTGAGTGATAGATTAGATCTTGGCTTAATGCAATCGATGGAAGGAGATGATACAGTCAGTTGGAGCCTTAGTCACTACTCCAGGTGGCTAGGCCAGTGGCTTAATTAATATCCATTTATTTTGTCTGACTATGTGTTAGATATTATCACTTCAGTTATCACTAAGATCTTTACAATCAAATGTTGAAGTAGGCTTTATTCTCCCCATTTGCCAATAAGCAGATCAAGCTTAGGAGAGCTGTAACGGAAGAGCCAGGCTTCAAGTAGAACAGCGTGTGGCTCCAAGCCCATGCTCTGTGTAGCTCACCACTTACTTGGTGGTGGAGAACCTGGCTCCAGGACGGCGTTCGTCTCCAGGGATGTTTCAGCAAAATCTGTAAAGGCTCCACTGGGAGCTGAGTATTGACAGTTACCCAGCAGTGGAACAGGCCAGTAGCTTCCCCAAGAAGCCCTAGTTGAGTCATGGGTTTTGCTGCTAGTTTTTTTCCCCCCTACATGTCTGTTGTGTGGCTGCAGTGGCAGCCTGGTAGAGATTATGAGTGTTTTTCTTTCTGATAAAGGCATTTCCACCATCAGCAGGCTTAGATGCTTGAAACTGAGAAAACTGAAGCCTCCTTCTCCTATAGGACAATCAAAACTGTTGCCCAAAACAGAGGAGGGAGGGGAGAGAGAGAGAGAAGGAGAAGAGGAAGAGGACGAAGAGGAAGAAGAGGAGGGAGAGGAAGAGGGAGAAGAAGAGCAGGAGGAAGAGGAGAACTTCTTCCACATTTCCTTGTCATGTACGGAGTTAAGATACAAGTAGCAGTAGAATGTGTTAGCTGGCAGATGGCCAGCCATTAACTCCACAAAAATTAAAAGTCTTCTGGGGGGAAATGGCTGTTTTTATCCTGTATTTGCTTCACTCTATTTCAGGTCTTTGAAGTCTGACCTCACCAAGTGAGCCTTTCCTAGGCCTTCCTCCCACCCCAACCCCAACTCCAAGAGAGAACTGATTCCCAGAAAGTTTCTGATGCTCTTTCCCAAGAAGCCCAGGAATGACCACCCCAGGGGGCGGAGCTCCTGCTCTCTAGGCCTCCAACACCTAAGCCCTGCTCTTCCTAGCATGTTCAGCCATGAAGCTGTGTGATACTTTGCCAGCTGATCCCCAGTACCACCCAGACCCCACAAAATATGTGACAGATCACATGGACCTGTGCCTGCTGCAGACCCATTGCATCTATGCCTTCACCACTATGACCAACAGCAAGACTGCCCCTTAGCAGTGTGTGTATGGGTGATGCATTCTCTACCTTTAGTCCCAGGCCCTCAAACAGCTGCCAGTACCTAGTTCTGGGACATCTAGAGGGAGTGACAGGTCTCAGAACCCAACGCTAGTGAACACTAATATAGACCTGAGGTAAACAAAGGAGAAAGAGCTATAGGAGAGGAGATTCCTCAAAGATGTTACATATTCACTGAGCAGCATACAGCCAGGCACCTGGTTAGAGACCATAGCAGATGAACAAAAGAGTCTTGGGAAGCTTTCCGTCTAGCAGAGAGGAACGTATGCCTCCAGCTGAATGCTGCAATAGAGAAGTGCCATGATGGAGCATGTGCAATCTAGTAAGGAAATGACGAGAAAGCAAGGGTGCATTCTGCTGGAGTGA
This sequence comes from Oryctolagus cuniculus, assembly GCF_964237555.1. Taxonomy (NCBI): domain Eukaryota; kingdom Metazoa; phylum Chordata; class Mammalia; order Lagomorpha; family Leporidae; genus Oryctolagus; species Oryctolagus cuniculus. Next base: position 58,999,364 of record NC_091438.1, read on the forward strand.
AGCATTTCAAACCAGCTAACCTTTGGAAGGGGCAGTGGTGGTTCACTGAGGCTTGTTAGGGAAGGGCGGGGAAGGGACGGGAACTCCATGAGCAATGGCGGAGAAGGATGAGAGTATAAACATGTGTTCAGGGGGACTCTGAGCAATCGAGTAACTGTAAAACCATATTCTAAAGAGAGGAAAAGAGACACAAAGAGGGAAGAGGTAGTTTTTAAAATAAAGCACCTTTTGTGATTGGCGAACATATTGTTCCTTCCATATCACATATACTTCAAGGGCTTGGGAGTTTATGAAAGGCAATGGAATGTTACTGCTAACAGTGCAAGAAGATCCTAAAATGAATAAGGGGTGGTTTGCCTGCAAGTACCAACTGGTCAGTCTAGCCTCATTGGCTGCTTTCTAGGCTGGGGGGATTTTTACAACAACAGAGCATCTGGAGTAGATGCTGGAGATGAGAGTGGCCCACTGAGGATGGGCTGCATGGGCTGGGGATGGCTCCTCTGATATTTCTTGGAGCCCAGATTAAACCAAGTGCTTATAAGAAGAGGAAGGATGGGGATAAAGATGATGGCCATTGAATGTCACTAAGGATCATGTTTTACCCAGGTTTACTACCGAAGTGCTCGCCTTCCTCACAGCTCTTGGTTGACTTTTGCTGTATGCAGATCACTCTTGTCTCTTGCTTATGAACTAGAGTGTGTTACATTTGTTCTGTGTTGCATAGGACACTCCAGGAGGCTTGCATGAATGCATGTGTCCTACTCTAGGGAGAGCAAGAATCATGTGAGAGTGGCAGAGAGAGTTGTAGTTCCTACCTAAACAATTGTGGAACAAGGTGAGTGTGTTGATATTACTCTAACTTGCATTTTCCTGAGATTGTTCTGGGAAGTGTCTTAGGTGCAGCCTCACAGCTGAACATGGAGGAGTAGAAAGAGTCTGGGCCCAGAGTATTCCTCCCAGAACTCTAGCAATAGCTAATGCATCAGCCTGAGCTGTCACTGCATGAGCAGCCAGAGGTGCACAGAGCTCAGGGAAGCCTATCTGGAAATGGCCTGGTGGGCACAATGGCTCATGGAAGATTTATGGAAATAGAGAAGTCTTTTCCTGGAAGAAGTCCAGGCCTGTCTGAGAGCTGAGTTAGTAGAGTGCTTTGCAGGAAGTAAAAACAAGAGTGGGCTGAGGGAGACCTGTGTACACATGTATGAGAACACAGACTTCTTCTGTTGGCCTTGAAAGAGCTGGTGCCAATAGCGAGGGATTATAGAGAGTCATTTGGCAGATCAACCAAGCACATAGCTTTTAAGGCCAACTGTTAAACTGAAAGCCAAAGCACTACCTGATTAGGCAGTGAATTAAAAAATATTCCAGCAAAGGCTTAATGAACATTATTAATGCATTGGCAGAAACTGCATCAAACCAGTGATTTTTAAACTTTCTCCAAAAGCTTTTTAACCTTTTTTCAAATGAAATATTTGACAGATCCCAATACAGAAAGGAGGTAAAAGTGAGAGTATTTGGTTGACATGGGAGTGGAAGAGTTTATAGAAACAGTCCTGTACATGCATTCATGTACCCTCTTCCAGGTTTCTAGGATTCTGTGGCACAAAACAAAGCCCCACACTGCTCATGCAACTCAAAATCCCTTGGGACCCTGAGCAATGTCCCAGGTGCAGGCACAGCCATCATTAGCCTCGACCAGACTCCTGGGAGTTTGTCTACTCCAACACTGTACAGCAGAAGCATAGCATGTGACTGGGAAGCAGGCCTGGGAAGAAAGGTGGAGGGAAATTAATTTTGACCCTTAATCTGAGTGTTCTCACAAGAGTTCACCATGAAATATTGGTGAGATGATGGGTCCCTGCTGAGCATCATGGGCTTCCCCTCGTAGGGACAGATCGTGTGCCTCACTTCCTCATGCATGTCTGTGGGATCCTCCATTTTGGGACAAGGATCTACTGCACCCAACACCCAGGAGGCTAGCTTCTGGGTTCACTGTGAGGTGATTCCTCCTGGGAGAGGCAGAGCAGAGACTCAGGTTGGTTAGATAACCTCTGGGTTCCTGCCAGTCGTAAGATGATTCTCCCTGCGTAATTGCCCGCATCTTCTCATCTGCTCTGAGTGGAGCTGGAAAATATTCCCCAGGGAGAGACAAGTCATCTTGAGTAACGCTGTATATAACCTGACCTTAGTTTGACTCCCATGAGTGATGAACTCGTTTTAGGAATGATAAGCCATTAACCATCAGTCAAAACCACAAACTTTTCTAACTTGCTGGTATAATATTACAGCACTAACATTGCGTTCATAGTGGTATCAATGTTATTAACAGATAATGTTGCTGGATGGTTTTCAAATGTAAGAACAAAAGTTTTTGAGAAAACAGGGGTTCTTTTGTGAGCTCTTGGTAATACCCAATCTATTTCCACTTAATAACTGTGTCCAAGGTGAGCCATTGAGTACTTGACTATATCAGGCAGTGTACTTGGCATTGGGAATGCAGTTAAATAAAACATAGTTCAGCTCTCATGGAGGTCATAGCCCAAGTTGAGGAAGCAAAACCACAAGGAAGAGCTGTTTATGCAAAAAGATTACAACCATGAGCATTTAATGATGACATTTACTTTCCTAAGGATGTTCCAACAATGTTGCTTGTGTTCAGGGTTTTGTTAACTTGGGTCCCTCAGATCAAATCAGCATATTTTTACCTGAACCCACGTTCTTATGGAAGTTCCCCTCTGCCTACAAAGGAAATGAGAGGGTTGGGTTTGACAATGCTTAAAGCTATGAGCACAAGGTGAATTCCAGTCCATGGACTCTGAGATTCTGTAACATTATTTGCCCTGAGAAAAGCCATTACCAAGTGGAAAGAGCCCTGGATGAGAGACCAGGAAATACTGTTAATAGTCACTGTAAGATTTTAAACCAATAATCTCCCATTTTTAATCCTCAATTTTCTATTCTGTAAAACAAGGCAGTTAAAATTGATGATTTCTGAGTGACTTTTCCTATGTTCTTATGAAATATACATATATGCATCAGTGTCTTCAAAAATTCATGGGAAATACATATTATGAAAAAATAATACACAGATTTCAAATTTTTTTGCACCAAAATAAAACATTTTTATTTTTCACAAGCCTTTAGAAAAACCTTCATATATAAAGTGAACATCTTGACATATATCTTCTTAGACACAAATAAGAACAAACACACACAAACACATTGCTATTCAAAAGGTCTTTACACATAAGCTGACACACTTCTGGTGCTTTGTAGACAAATCCAGAGACCGAGTTAGAGAAAAAAAAAATGAATGGAAAATTTCCTCTTTCACCAAGCCCCAACCCACCTGCCTCTTTCGACATGTCCAGCCCTGCCTTCTCACCTCTGTCCTCCCTCCTTTCAGCTGTTTAGGAAGCAAAGGTAGGACAACGGGAGATGAGCCTGGCCCAGAATAGCAGGAGGCAGGTTGAGTGCTTTTATCACTTCTATCTTAGGAGATAGAAGTAGAGCTGCACAAGAAAAGCGATATTACTCCTGGCACCGCTGATCAGGGTGACAAAATTCTACATCTTTGCCATTGGAAGGTCATGCAGGACCTTATAATGTTGCTGTCATAGACTTCTTTATTTTTTAAAAGATTTATTTATATATTTGAGAGACAGGGTTACAGAGAGGAAGAGGCAGAGGCAGAGAGAGAGAGAGAGAGAGAGAGAGAGAGAGAGGTCTTCCATCCTCTGCTTCACTTCCCAAATGGCCACAGCAGCCAGAGCTGAGCTGATCCAAAGCCAGGGGCTTCTTCTGGGTCTCCCACATGGATTCAGGAGCCTAAGGACTTGGGCCATCTTCTGCTGCTTTCCCAGGCCGTAGCAGAGAGGTGGATCTGAAGTGGAGTAGTCAGCACTCAAACCGGCACCCATCTGGGATGCTGGCACCGCAGGCAGTGGCTTTACCTGCTACCCCAGTGCTGACCCCTCTATTTTGTATTTTTAAAAATTTATTTTTTATTTGAAAGGCAGAGTTACAGAGAAGGGGCAGGGAAGAGATCTTCCACCCACTGGTTTGCTCTCCAAATGTCTGCGACAGTGGAGGCTGAGCTAGGCTGAAGCCAGCAGCCCAGAACTCCATCCAGGTCTCCCACGTGAATGGCAGGGGCCCAAGCACTTGGACCATCTTCTATTGCTTTTTCCAGGCACATTAGCAGGGAGCTGGATTGGAAGTGGAGCAGCTGGAACTCAAACTAGTGCTAATTTGGGGTGCTGGTGGTGCCTTAACCTTCTGTACCACAATGCTGGTCCTAGCATAGACTTCTAAGAGTGAGAATTTAGTGTTAACTATAAGTCAGTCATACCATCACTAGGTTAAGCACATAAGGAATGGGCAGCCTCTGGCTTAGATCTTGGCAATTTTTCACTGGTAACCCAAAGGGGACCTGATGGTGCCTGGAGACACACTTGCCTATAAAATCCATGCTTTGAGTCCATGTGTGCATACTTATTAAGAGGCCGCTGGGACCCCACGGGAGTACCTGAAGACCAAGCTCTATTTGTATAAAGAATTCTTTCTGGGAATTCTGGCAAAAGTCCATCTTTCTTCCGCCTCTACACTATCTACCTGGAGATGGAGGCAGATCCCGCAGATTGAGGGCTGTCTCGCAAGATGCTCCTCACTTCAGATGTCAGTGCTGTGTACAGGCTGTACCCTGGACTTCCGACCCAGTAGCTATAACTCTGGGTTCCCATGATCTCCTCAGCTTACAGAACTTGGGGAAATGCTTTACTTACACCTCCTGATTTATTAATGAAGTATGTAACACAGGCCGAGGTCAGGAGCCAGAACTCAATGTGAGTGTGTCTCACAGGGTGCAGGGACCCAAGTAAGCACTTGGGCCATCATCTGCTGCCTCCCAGAGTGCTCAATGGCAAGAAGCTGGGATTGGAAGCAGAGCTGGGACTTGAACTTGAGTACTCTGATGTGGGATGTGGGCATACTGAGTGGTGTCAGTGGCTACACCAAACGCTGGCTCCACTGCAAATGGACCTTCTTGAAGCTACTTTGAGCTGTGGGTTGGAGCTCCACTGTCTTCATTTCCAAGATGGCTGACAATCCATGTCCCCTGCTCTTTCTCAAGTTCACGCTTGTGTCCTCAGTCGTGACCTTTCTAGTACTTTGCACAATCAAGTGTCTTAATCTGAGTCTAGAGAAACACACAGTAGGTTAACATTATCTATGGGCACCCTACTGTGTGGTGGACTCCCAGAACTTCCTTCTCCTATCTAGCTGAAGAGGTGTCCAGTATTTGCAGAGGTAAATGTACTTACCTTGATTGGACATTGCACAGTGTACACCTGTACTGAACCATCACACAATACCTGTAAGCATGTAGAACTTTTATATGCCTGTTAAAATCTTTTTGAAAAAAAAAAAATACATAAGAAAAGAAAAAAAATCACTCTTTCTCTTGTTTCACTAAGTCCAGAAATCCACTGATGCATCTTAAGAGTACTGTTTTTTTCTACCTGGAAATAACTGTGTACAACATTGCATATGCTAACACATTTAATTTTCATAACAAATTTTTAGAAAATGCATTATTTTCATCTATGTTATACATAAAGGAAACTGAAACTTTGAGAGGTTAAGGCCCCTGGCCAAGGCCACCTCTGTGCTGAGTGACAGAGCAGGTGTTTGGTGCTGTGACTCTCAGCCCAGCACCCCCATCATGAAGGTTCCCCACTTCATTTTGGCTGTGAGGTGCCTCCACGTCCCTGACATGCGTGATTACCCCGCTGTTCCAGCAAAGCCCTCGCCCTGGCCTTGCCTGAGTGTGAATCGTTTCCTTTAGAGAGATCACTGACGTGAAGATGACTCAAGTTACAAGCAGACACCACAAAGGAACTATGTAAATACAGTACAAGTTCTAGATGAAATAGTTTCTAGAAAATTATAAGCTGATCAAAGAGGCAAAAAACAACTATTAAAGATTTGAAACCAGACCAGTAAGCACTAAAGATATTGAAAATCCTAATAACAATAGTTCTCCCCAAAGCTACTCACGTCAGTGAGTCCTCCCAAACATTTAAACAGCAAGTATTTCCAGAGCCTAGGGAAGTCTTCTCAACTCATATACATTTACACTTAAACCTGATAAAGAGTCAAATATCTTTTGTGCATTTATTACTTCCCAGGAATTCTGCTAGGCTCTGGATATCAGAGGCAAAAAAGATATACAATTTTTTTTTCTTCATGTCTCTTAGAATCCATAAGAGAAAAGCCTTGTACTTGGACTGAAAACCTCAATGTAATACATACTGTATGCCAATTTCACATATTAAAGCCTAATATACTGAAAATCTGAAAGGGGTGTGTGCATTTAAATCTGACACACTGAATATTGCAAGTAGATTGAGTATGACATATATTAAGACTCTACTAATTTCCCTGAAAGGTTTTGGGTTGTGTTCTCTGCCCATCTATATGCCAATATACTTCTTACAGCTGTCAAAGAAGAATGAAAGGAGGAGTGGATACCATTCAGTCTAAAAGGTGCAGAGTGGTCCAGTGCTTGGGGAGCATCTTGGTGCAGGCTCTACAGATCCGGGCTGCAGTCTGGCGAGTCCTATCCTAAGCTGCAAGTTTGTGCACAATGGACAGTAAGGCACCCAGGGGGAGCCAGGTCTGCAAACTGTGGGAGTGAGACCTCCAAGAGCAAAGTGGGCTTGAGACAGGAATCAAGCTTGGAGAGAGGAAAATAATAAAGTTCAGGATTTACTGAGCTCTCTTCATGTGTAAAGGCACATGTCCCTGGACGAGTGGGTAAGTGGATAAAAACCTGGAAGCCTTACTAAAAAAATCTCTACTTGGAAGGGCCAGAGACTTGGGAAGCTATTGGTAAGCAATTCGGGTTGGGTCAGGTGCTCCTCCCCTGTGCTCCCATGGCATCCCATAATATCTCTATGACCCTGACCACTTGCTGAGTTTTTGGAGGGCAGGGATGGTATCTATCAACATTTGAGCCCTTCCCACAGTGTTGCTATTCAGAAACTGCCGCATGAGTGTGGAAGGCAGCTTCCACAACAGACTTGAGCCCTTCGTGCCCACTGGTCTTCACGCCTTTGTGTGGGCCCTCCTACACTGAAAAGGATATGTCACGAATAGGATTCCGTGGATATGACGGAATGTGACTCTGCCGAGCTTTTTCTTGTGTCTCTTTCTCTGGAAGAAGTCAGCTGCTGCATGAGCAGCCCAATGGAGAGGTCCAGGGAGGAGATACTGAGGCCTCCTGCCAGCAACCAGCACCAATGAGATGGCCGGGAGTCGAGCCCTGCACTGTAAGCTCATGAGAAAACCCAAGGCAGAACCACCCAGAGGATCTGCTCCTTACAGAAAGCGCATGAAACAGTAAACATTTCTTACTGCCTTCAGTGGCTAAGCGTTAGGGTCATTTGTCATACAGCAATAGACAATTGACAGTCATGAATAGCTGAATAGCTCGAATAGCTCGCTGGTTGAAGATTGCCCCATAGTAGAACTGTTGAAGATAAGACATGCATTGGTTGTTCAGTGTCAGTCATTCTGTGTGATAGGAAAAATTAAAGAGAGAATGAAATATCAAATTTGTGAATCACCAAAGAGAGAGAAAAGAGGCAAAAAAAATGTTGCAAGAAGTAAAGATAAAGGATTAGAAATGAAGCACAAGATAACAAAACGCACACTTATTACTATGACAGAGATATCAATAGATAAGCCTCTCCTAGGAATGACCAACTACTCCTAGTCCCCAGGGAAATTCCTCTGCCCTGCCGTGCGTGGTGGGGCTCATTTCTCCTTGAGTGCAACTAGAGTGAGACCCCGGGGCTGACGTCCCACTAGGTCTCCTGTGGGCCTGGTTCCTCTCTCCTCCCTGCTGTGGGCATGTACCTTGTAGCAGTTTCCCGGCAACACTGTGGAACCTTCTTAGGGCTTAAGTTCTTTGATAACAGAACTGATATAGGAGAATGTTTAGAGCTTATTGTGTTTGTTGATGATGCTCTGAAATGCTCTTTTTGTCATTTTAGGATTACTCCACCAGCCATCGAGTCCTGGTATAGAAACCACTTGTGACCCCTGCATGAAGGCTTCTGTGCCATTCTTGGTGGAGGTGGTACAGCAGTGGAGGAGATGGGACTGTGTAGTGGTAAGGCAGATGGCATCCATAGTGATCCTGAGGACAACACAAGCGCCACCTGTGTGTGGGAAGCAAGACTTTCACTTCCAGTGTGGCCAAGGTCTGTCTTTTGGCCAGAACTGCAAATGTTGCAATTGACCTTAAGTTAAAAGTGTTGGTAAAATCCTAGTTTGTCACATATTCTCTCATATTGTTTAACTACATTTTCCAATATTTCATGCATTCTATACATTATGGTAACCTATCTGTCACATTGGAAGCCCTAAGTTACTACAATGACATTGTGCTAAGACTTTACCCCCACTAAACCCTAAAACTATCAACTTTTCAAACCAAACTCAAATATAAAAAAAGTATGACATATTTTCTTGTTATTAAATCTACTCTTTCTTAGGTACTTGGGTCTACAACAGCATTTTAAGGGACCCTGAAGCACTATTAAAACTTCATTTTTTATGTAACTTTTTAAAATCAAACCAGATTATGGGACCTGTTCTGTGGCACAGCAGGTTAATGCCCTGGCCTGAAGCACTGGAATCCCATATGAGTGCCGGTTTGAGACCCAGCTGCTCCACTTCCAATCCAGCTCTCTGCTGTGGCCTGGGAGAGCAGTAGAAGATGGCCCAGGTCCTTAGGCCCCTGCACGCATGTGGGAGACCCGGAAGAAGCTCCTGGCTCCTGGCTTTGGATTGGCATAGCTCCAGCCATTGCGGCCAATTGGGGAGTGAACCAATGGATGGAAGACTTCTCTCTCTCTGCCTCTCCTGTGTAACTCTGACATTCAAATAAATAAATAAATCTTAAAAAACAACAACAGATTACTGTTTTAGAAGACAGAGTTCCCTTTCTCTGGGAAAAGCTGAGTCTTAAAAACAAAAAACAAAAAACAAAAAAACTGTGAGGTCCTGTCACTGTTATCAACATCCTCCAAAGAAGAGGCCCAGGACCCTGAATGAGAACAAATACTGCAGGTTCATTTTCACCTCTAAGAAAACCTGAATATGTGTGGCTCCAAAGAAGGTGTGTGGAAGAGGTGATATGAATCAATCCCAACTTATCTAAGTCATGAACTCCCAAAAAGATAATAGAAATCATTTAGTCGTCGGATTAAAAGAAGTTTATATATTGGGTAAGTTTTTAACCTGAGGCATTTTATCATTATTTCAATATTCCAATGTGGCTTCCAATAGTGACTGTTCTGCCCTTTACTTGTCACTATTTTAGAAGGCTTGGCCCTTCAGGAATCAGACCGCGGACATCATACACCCAAGGGGGTTTGCCTCTTCCTGCCCCTTTCTCCAGCTCTCACTCACCATGCGGTGGCCCTGAGGGGATAGTGGGCTGGCCAGAGCGCTTCTGGGGTCATTGGAAGTTTCTCATTCCTTGGCATCCAGATGCATATACCCTTGCTACCTTTCTTGTAACTTCTAAGGGCCTAAGTGGACACTAAAAGAGCTTTCCATTAAAAGATAAGTTCGGGGGCCGGCGCTGTGGCATAGCAGGTAAAGCCGCCGCCTGCAGTGCCAGCATCAAATACGGGTGCTGGTTCAAGTTCCAGCTGCTCCACTTCCTATCCATCTCTCTGCTATGGCCTGGGAAAGCAGCAGAAGATGGCCCAAGTCCTTGGGACCCTGCACCCACGTGGGAGACCCGGGGGAAGCTCGATTCCTGGCTTCAGATCGGTGCAGCTCCAGTCATTGCTGCCAAGTTGGGAGTGAACCAGTGGATGGAAGACCTCTCTCTCTCTGTGTAACTCTGACTTTCAAGTAAAATAAATAAATCTTTTAAAAAATAAATAAAAGATAAGTTAGATCACACTTCATGCCAATCCTGAACAAAGTATACTTGATGTTGGTTATCACTGGAAGAGTCTCTACATCAGTACTTTGAATGTGTGTTCTATCATACTCCCAGGCCAGCCTGTATAGCTGGTCTAGCTGGAATAGCACTTGCTATTCCTGCCTATCTGTCACAGGGCAGGACAAGTGCCTCAGAGAGACCTCTCTCAACAACCCTAGCTAAGGTAGCCTGCAGCCAGCTACCACTGCCTGTCATATCATTTCCCTGTTTCATTGTTCTCCTAGGACAACATCAGCTCAACATTCCTGGGTTGCCCATGACAGCTCGAGCTAATGGCTACTGTCCTGGTATAATTAGTAAGAGGCTCCACTTACTCTCAGAAGTGTCACAGTTCGATGTGTCTTCCATGTGTCTTTCAAGTTGGGGGGCAGACTCAGTCTACTAGCTGTGCTGGGGAGTCTCCTTCACGCTTTTAGCCAGGCCCAGGGAGATAGTCAAGGAGATGGATCTGACCCTTGCTAACCACTCAGTTCCCATGGTGGCTGACATATTAAGTAGATCATGGGATGGGAAAGAGGAAATTTTTTGTTTGAGTTTGATGTCAGTCTGGAAAAGGCAACCAAATCAGGACCTTCCCACTCCAAGCCAGGGAATTCAGGTAACTTTGGAAGAGTTCCTGAAACATAAATGTGCTGGCCTCCCTTAGAGTTTCCACTGCGTCCAGCATGCCTAAATCCCATGCAACCCTTCATATGTATAGTCCAAAAGTCTCTGATGAGGGCTGATGGTAGAATACATAAAGTGAGAGTCTGGGACTCGCAGTCAGAGGGCATGGACCCCCAAATATTTCAGTAAAATGAAACCCCCCAACTGAGCACCCACCAGACCCACCCACATAGGTACACACCAGCACAAAGCAGCCGATGGAGACACAATATTCTGAACTAGTCTTTATGTTCACGTACAGTGGTTATGAGCCCCTTGCCCCTCCCTGGGCCCCATGCTGGCAGACAAGTGCGCTCCAGTAATGCAGAGAGAAGAGCAGCTCCGTGCCCCCTCCTGGAGAGTCTGTGATCAGGAGGAGGATGTGAAGTAGTTACTGCTTCTCAGTTGTAATAAAGGCTTAGGTAGGCCACACGGTTCCGATGCTTTCTGAATTCCTTGTCTGTGGACAGCTGCAGTGAAAGAATATTGTCTCACTCTGGGTTCTTATAGGACCCTCTGCTTCTGGTCTTTCTGGCTGTGGAAAACAGAACTGCACACCATAGCTGTGTGGCCCAGCTGAACCCTAATCCCACAGCAACTGAGCCTCAGTGATTCTCTCAATATGTGTGTGTGCACTTGCCACTTACCATCTTACTAGGGTATGGATCATTCTAGTACTCACTTGCTACTTGGTAAATCTGCAAGAAGTTGGCAGGCTTCTTGATGACAAGAATTATATGTCTAATTCTTGAATGGTACCCAAAGGCTCCAACCCCATGATGGCTACACAGTAGGCATTTAATAAATATTTGTAATAAATATTTAATAAATATTTGGATTTATAAATATTAATCCAAAGTTCCAATAGGGGAAAAAGTATTTCTGGGATCATGAAGGCTAACACTGCATATTTATTATTATGTTATCAGGTGTTAAATGTTTCTCTACACTATCTCAATTGTTAATCTTTAGAACATCACATTGATTCTATTATTATTACCATCTTATAGAAAAGAAAACCGAGGCCTAGAAAAATTCAAGGACTTGCCCCAAATCACACAGCAAAGAAATACTAGAACTAGTATTTGAACCCAGGCAATGTTGTTCCCAGAATCGATGCTGTTAGCCAGAATGTCCTACAGCTCCCTGGTGGCATAATACTCAAGTGGTGTGACAGAAGGAGTATTACCGTAGCAGTCACAAGACCTGGATTCCAGCTGCACAACCTTCCCAGATTACTTAATCCATCTAAGCCTCAGTGTCTCCCTCTCTTCAAGGGATATTTCTTCTGGGTCTACACAAAAGATTATTTGAGGGTCAAATAAGAAATGTGACTTAAGTCTGTCATATATTGCTTTATAGATGGAATGAAATTGTCTAACTATCCAAAAAGATCCTCATATTGTTAGACAACAAAATTGTGCATTTAATGGTAGAGGACCAAGGACTACATCAAGTTCATTCACAGACTCTTGGTCAAGGATCCCTGAGATACATGAAAGTACCAGACAGAGTGCTCTACAGAAGTCCAATCTGATTACCTCAGTCTTTAGGGTTCTTTTCTGTAGACATGGCACCTGAGCCCAGTCTGGAGATCCAAATTGCATAGGCCAAGCAACTTTGAGGGGTGGCTTCTTCTCTGGGTTGTACGAACCAGGGCTAGAAACAACAATGGGAACATGATGCCCAATGGGTTGGTAACCACACGCCAACGCCTTCACTCCCACAGTCAGTCCTGAACTAGGTCTAGTCCCTTGAGAGAGGGCGACAGATTAGCTTTTTAGTGTTGGGCAAACTGGAGTTCTTTCGCCTGTTAATGTATTTCTCATTAGATGTTAGTATTCAAGAGCCAGTCCTGACATTCAGCTACCAGAGTCTGACCATAGTTTAAGAAATATCTCTGCAACTCAGTGTTTTAAGCTAAGAGAGGACTGGAAGATCCTAGAAGGGTTCGCAGATGAAAGAGATCTACAATGGTGGTGTGTTAGTCCCGCCCTCCATTTGAAGTGGGTGATACAAGCGCAGTGGCAATCTATCTGCAGTCTTGGAAAGCAAAGCAGAACTAGTTAAGTTTTCTTGACAATGGGATTATTTTGGAATTGTCATTGTTTATAACACTGTCTTTTGGTGTAGAATCTATGCAAGCTTGAGAGAGACACATTTCCTCTCCGATCCCTGGATTTCTCTTTAGCAAATCACAGACCTTGACCCTTTACCTACAATTCCACACACTGAATGACTTCCTGCTCTCCTCCCTGCTGTCCCTCCCCTCTGTCTTCATTTCCTCCCTTGCTCACCACTCTGGCTACACGAGCCTTCCTTCTTCCTCGCACCGATTCTTTCCCAACTGAGAGCCTTTGCACTTGCTATTCCTGCCAGTCTGTCACAGGGCAGGACAAGTGCCTCAGAGAGACCTCTCTCAACAACCCTAGCTAAGGTAGCCTGCAGCCAGCTACCACTGCCTGTCGTATCATTTCCCTGTTTCATTGTTTTCCTAGGACAACATCAGCTCAACATTCCTGGGTTGCCCATGACAGCTCGAGCTAATGGCTACTGTCCTGGTATAATTAGTAAGAGGCTCCACTTTCAGAAGTCTCACAGTTTGATAAACTTGAGGTCATTCTCCTTACTTACCACAACTGATATTTTATTAGATATTTGCTTCTCATTCATCTGGGAATGCAAACCCCAAGGAATCAAGAGCCTGTGTGATGTGTTTACTGAACACAAATGTCTGGCACATTCACAGATATTTATTGAACAAACAATTATGATTCTACAATGCTGTAATGCCAGAGATCTGAGAGACAAGAGGTTAAATCTTTAAAGATGGGCAGTTTTGGTTTTTTCTTTTTTCAGTTGAGATGGTCTGGATGTAGTTCCCTCTTTATGTACTCCTTTTCCTACTGCTTTGTTTATTGGAACATGCCAGTAAAGAGGAGACATACCCCGGGTAAGAAGGATCCTTTGAAAAGGTCCTAAATCGAGGCATCAAGACATTAAATGGAGCAAAAGTTTGTTTGTATTTTCCATCCTGAATATCTACTTTCTGGTACATGCCTGGATAATGCTTCATATCCTGTTTCCAAGAGAAAAAAAAATCAGTTTGTGGGTGAACACACACACATACACACACACAAAGAGAGAGAGAGAGCACTTTAAAGGCTTTCAGGTTAAAATAAAAAGCAGAAGATTCCTTTTCTTGTTCAAGGTTCAGCCGCCTTGAGCTCTAGTAATAGAAAACCAACACATGGGGTGGTTCAGCTGCCTCAGCAGCAGGTTGCACTAATGAACCAAGGCAAGCTGCTGCAGCCACCGACCCGCTCAGGTTTTCAGAGCCAGGGTCCACATCCTGGAGCTTCAGTATCAGGGAAATGTCCACAAGAGACTCGGATTCTACACCCAGGACTTCAAACGCGAAATCCAATCACGTGGAAGTTTGAAAAAGTTGGAATTCTTTTGTGACTGACATGATGGTCTGATCTACAGTCACACAACTCGCAGGATTTTAACCCCGAGTCTCTCAGCACCTGTCTTAGGACAATTTCTTCAACTGTTTTCCACTCTCCCTGGTACAGTCACACACACAACTGTAGTGCTCACACGCAAGCTTCGAGGAGAGGCTTCTTAATAGCTTTTGCCACCAATGCCTGCTTTTCTAGATTCTCTAATACAAATACACGCCCCAACAAGGATCACACTGACAGCCAGGTACTACCTTCTCCATCGGCTGGAACCTCAAGGCCGTTCTGGCTCCAAAAGCATATCCTTTTGTGCTGGTCGGGATCTTGGATAGGCTGCAGGCCAAGCCACACCACTTTGAGCGGTTTATTAGAAACAAGAACACATAGAGGATATTAGAGTCACCGGAATCGTCTCCGCGAGAGCTTGCTCTTTCTTGTCTTCACTCCTTCAAAGACCTTACGGGCAATTTTGCACGGGACGTGGCTGGATAGGTAGAGTGACATTTCTCTGAATCCAGCCTTCTAGTAGCGTGCCGCACACACAGAGCCAGTCCTGCCCTAACTGTACTGTGGCCTGAGAGTCAGACTAATGGGGTGGGGGGCTGGGGAACTGGCATCTGCTCACAGGCCGCTTCGGGGAGGGGTGGAGGGCGCGCTCTGTGGCAAGGCTAGTTTAGTGGGCTAGGACATGGCGCCAACGGTTGGTCGGCCCTTCACTCCTCGCACTGGCTTGGACCAGGATGCTTTCTCGCGCTGGGACCCCATCACAAATCCCCTCCTTTTTCTTACGGGAAACTTGGGTTTCCGTTGATAACCGGAGAATGGAGACCCCCCAACCTGAGGGAGGGTAAATACTCACATCCGTTGTGTAACATCCAGGCCCTCTGTGAGGCGAGCCCCTAAGTGGGAGAAACTTGTTCCCCAACCGGTTTGGGGGATGATGGTGAGGAAAGAGCTTCCTCTGCTGACATGTTCCGAATGAGTAGTTATTCACCGCTTCTGCAGGATGAGAAAGGGGAGAAGCGCCACGTGAGGGAAGGCACCTGGTTCTACCGCGACGCGCTGGCGCCGAGCGGAGGACAGCATCCCTACAAAGGCTTTCTTTCGAGACCCAGACCGATGCCCCCAGAGGGCTCAGGCTGCGCCGGCCTCGTCCCCAGCCCTCGGCCGCCTCGGCTCCGGGCTCCGGGCTCCGGACTCACTAGCTTTGCCGAAGCACATCGCGCGCCGCCGGGAGCACCTGTGTACCGCGTTGCCGAGGGAACGGGGGCCGCGAGCTGGAGGCGGGCTGCGCGCCTGCGCAGCGGAGGGCGGCCCGCGGGATTCGCGAGTTCTAGGAGAGGGCTAGGGTGGGCGTTGGGGCCGCGAGCAGGCGCCCTGCTGCAGGCGAAGGACGGTGGGATCCGAACGCCCTGGAGTCAGGGACCCTGGGACTGAGCAAACGGAAGACGCTGCAGCTGCGGAGAAGGCGCCAGGTGCTGCGGGCTGGGGGAAGGGGGTCTGTTGGCCCATGGGTAACACTGGGTCCCAGGCGCAGTGCCCAGGGCAGCGGTCAGGGGCGGAGCCAAGCCCACCGCCTCTTCCGTGCGGGGCCTCTCCTGCACCCGTTTTTGCTTTTCCTCAAGCCAGCTCTGGTTGCCCCCTTCTGCCCCATGTTGGATGGAGGTGGTGGGGAACGAGGCTTTAACAGCACCTGAGCCCCTGAGCGGAACCGCAGAAGCAAGTGCTGCCTGATCACAAAAGCGCTTCTAGTTTTGAAGTCTTGGGCAGGCGCTTAAAGCTTGAATCCGCTTCCTCTTCTCCACGTCGGGAGTGCTAACGCTTGTTTAGACGTTGTTGAGAGGATGAAGATAACCGGATTTAAACACTTTGGTGCCTGGTCCTTGGTGGTTGACAGCAACAAGAAATTATCACTGCGGATAGGATTTAACCCTTGGCGAGCACTTGTATCCTAACCCAAGAGAACAGGTCAGAGACCCAGATGGAGTTCCTGGCTCCTGGCTTCCGCCTGGCCCAGCCCTGGCAGCTGCAGCTGTCTGGGGGAGTGAACCAGGAGCAGGAAGATTTTCAGAGTACTGAAGGAAAAAAATATTGCCAGGCAAGGAAACTCTACCCAGGAAAGCTATCATTCAGACATGAGGGAGAGATGAGGACATTCCTATATAAACTAAAGCTGAGAGAATTTCTCACCACCAGACCTAGCTTACAAGCATTGCTAAAGGAAATTCTTCAGGATGAAACAAAGAGATGCTAGTGAGTAAGAAGAAAAAACAGAAAATAGAAATCTTAGTGGTAATAGTAACTATACAGGTAAATTTTTTTTTAAGATTTATTTTATTTATTTGAAAGAGTTACAAAGAGAAGTAGAGGCAGAGAGAGGTCGTCCATCTGCTGGTTCACTCCCCAGATGGCCGCAACGGCCAGAGCTGCGCTGATCTGAAGCCAAGAGCCAGGAGCCAGGAGCCAGGAGCTTCTTCCAGGTCTCCCACACGGGTTCCGGGGGCAAGGACCGGGCCATCTTCTACTGCTTTCCCAGGCCATAACAGAGAGCTGGATCGGAAGAGGAGCAGCAGGGTCTCAAACCAGCGCCCATATGGGATGCCGGCACTTTAGGTCAGGGCTTTAACCCACTGAGCCACAGCACCAGCCCCTATGCAGGTAAAGATAATCTAATACTGTAAATACTCTAATATTGTAAACATGATACATAAACAATTCATCTCTTTAGTATGAAGACTAAGAAATAAAACCATTAAAATGGTAATTATGGGGCTGGCATTGTGGTGTAGCAGGTTAGGCTGCTGCCTGCAATGCTGGCATCCCATATGGGTGCCAATTTTTGTCCTGGCTGCCCCACTTCCGATTCAGCTCCCTGCTAATGCACCTGGGAAAGCAACAGAAGACCCAAATCCTTGGGCCCCTGCACTTACATGGGAGACCCAGAAGAAGATCCTAGCTCCTGGCTTCAGCCTGGCCCAGTCCTGGCCATTGCGGCCATTTAAGGAGCGAACCAGCAGATGGTTCACTCTCTCTCTCTGCCTCTCCCCCTCTCTCTCTGTAACTCTGCCTTTCAAATAATAAGTGAATTTTAAAAAAGGTGATTAGGCTAAAATGTTAAGAGACAGGCATCATAGAAACAGAAAAAGTGGGACAAATGTAGAGTTTTTAAGTTTGCATTCACCTCCTTGTTTCTACTTTTCCAAAGTTTATAGTCAACACCAAGTTGCTGTCACTTCAAAATAGTATATTATAATCAGACTATGTTTTTGTAAGCCTCATAGTAATCACAAATGAAAAAATCTATAATATATTTATTAGAAACATCAAGCAAAGAATTAAAATATATGATTAGAAAAAATTCCTTAACCATAAAGGAATATTGTAAGAAGGAGAAGTAAAGAATGAAAGGAACTACAATTAAAGTAGAAAACAAATATCAAAATGACAATAGGAAGACCTTACCTATCAATAAATACCTTAAATGTAAGTGGAATAAATTCCCCAGTTAAATGACATAGAATGAGTTGATAAAAAACAAAACCTCAGACTCCATCTTCCTTGGGAAAAAGAAAGCAGAAAAATCTGCGACCCCGACCTCTGCTGCAAGCCAGGAGCCCCATCTACAGAATTCCATAGTCCAGACCAGAAAGCTGGCTGGGGTCTAAGTGACCGCTTTTCTCCAAAAGAGGAGCCCACATTGCCTCATCCCACATCCAAAGTCCCTGACCTCTGCTGCTGCAGCACTGTCGCTGCTAGACTCTATTCTGTATTAGGGGACAGCGGCAGCCCCATTGTCACCAAAAGGCTCCCATCCTTAGGACCAGTGCACCTCATAGACAGAGACCAGGCTCCTCTGCATCCTGCAGTTGAAGAGGTTCTGGACGTAAAACCCAGAGCCAAACGTATTCCCTCTTTGTGATCTATGGACTTCCCCTCTGCTTCATGGGGTTTAGTGTCAGTAGCAGCAGAAAATACACAGGCCCAGAGGACCAGACCTGAGGAAGTTCCCTGCTGTGTCTCTTAGCACAGGATGTGGGTGGCTAGGGCAAAAGCCTCAGCACCCAGCGCTGCATGTCCTGAGGGAACTGGGGGCAGACCCTTCTGTGTCCTACAGCTCTGGGACGGTGGCTGTTGGTGCAACAACAGTTAACTCCTGCAGCTGGTGGGACCTGGAGAGCCCTCTCTGCCTCAGGCATGTGGCTGCAAGTCCACAATCCGTAGCACAGCCTGCACTTGGCCTGTGAGACCTGGGTAAGGACAGACACTGCATCCTGCAGCTCTGGGACCCTGAGTGTTGGGTCTGGTAGCCCCAGCGACACCTGTGCTTCCCCATGTCTAGGAAAGGCCCTGTCTGCCCCAGGCCTGTGCCTGCTAGTGCACCATCACCAGTATAACCTGCGGTCACCACCTGGGACTTGGGCAAGTACTCTCTGCCTCCTGCAGTTTTGAGTCTGTAACTGTTTTCTACATCCCAGGGGTACCTGTGCTCAACTTTTGGGGCTGGTGAAGGCCCTATCTACTTTCCACTGACCCAGGCTTCCACCCACTAGTGCACAATCCCAAGTGTAACCTGAGAACAACCCCTGGGTTGCCTTCACGTCCTGCTGCTCTGGGACTGGGACTGGGACTGCTGAAGCTATACTCCACAGAAACCCACGTTCACTCCATGGGACCTGGAGAGGACCCTGTCTGCCTTCACTGCTGCAGACCCGTGCTGGCTAGAGCAGAATCCCTAGCATAACCTGCATGTGACATGTAGGACCTGGGCCAGGTCTCCACTGCATCCCGCAGCTCTGGGACAGTGAGCATGAGCTCTGTGAGTCCTGTGATCACCTATGCTTGCCCTGTGAGGCATGGGGATGACTCTGTCTCCATTCTGTTTCTGCAGGCCCACGGCAGCTGGTGCATAATCCCATGCATGACCTGCACCTTCTGTATGGGACCTGGGAAAGTTTTTCTTCATGCACTACAGCTCCGGGGCTGTAGATATCTGCCATTCGCTGCTTCACTCCCCACATGGCTGTGATAGCTGGAGCTGGGCCAGTCCGAACCCAGGAGCCTGGGGCTTCTTCCAGGTCTCTCATGTTGGTGCAGGGGCCCAAGGACTTGGGCCATCTTCCACTGCTTTCCCAGGTACATTAACAGGGAACTGGATTGGAAGTGGAGCAGCTGGGATTTGAACAGGTGCCCATATGGGATGTTGACACTGTAGGCATCAGCTTAACCCAGTACGATACAGCTCTGGCCCCAGAGATAATATATTTTTAATTAACATTACTGTCCAGGGCTGAATTCTGGGGCTGGCACTGTGACGCAGTAGGTTAATCCTCCACCTTTGTGATGCAGGCATCCCCATATAGGCGCTGGATCTGGGTCCAGCTCCTCCTCTTCTGATCCAGCTCTTTGCTATGGCCTCCAGGCAGTGGAAGATGGCCCAAGTCCTTGGGCCCCTGCACCCGTATGGGAGACCCAGAAGAAGCTCTTGGCTGCTGGTTTCAGATAGGCCCAGCTTTGGCCATTGTACTATTTGAGGAGTGAACCAGCAGATGGAAGACCTCTCTCTGTCTCTCCCTTTCACTGTCTGTAACTCTACTTCTCAAGTAAATAAATAAAATCTTTAAAGGGGGGGGCTTAATTCTCCACCAAATAGAGTTCAACAGGTAAAAACAAAAAGATCTTAGTGTAGCAGGAATATTGGCAAGAACTATAAACAATGGCCAAATGGAAAGATGAACATTTTGCCTGTGTACAGTGAATTTTAAAGTAATCCTTGATCATTAAAACTATAGTAGCATAACATTCTTAACCACTGTTTTGTCAAGCAATAATTAATAATGATATGCTTGGGCCGGTGCTGGGGCATAGAGGGTTAAGCCGCTGCCAGCAGTGCCAACATCCCATGTAGGTGTTGGTTCAAGACCCTGCTTCTCCACTTCAAATCCAGATCCCTGATAACGCACCAGGGAAAGTAGTGGAAGATAGCCCAAGTATTTGGGCCCCTGCACCCATGTAGGAGATCCAGGAGAAGCTCCTGGTTTCAGATAGGCCCAGCCCTGGCTGGAGGCTTTACCCACTCCACTGTTGCTGTTGATTTCTCAACAATGTTGCAGTGGATTCGTTTCTGAGAGGAACAGCATGGTGGGGGCAAGAGGCGAGGAGTCACCACACAGACCCCGGGAGTCAGGTGAAAGCAGGCTTGAGGCGAGCAACTGGCAGACTCGTTTATTTCAGTTGAAACTACATCTTATATAGCCAAGAGCAGCCAATCTGGTCAAGGGGCGGTCTATGCCCCAACCAATCACAGCCTGTTGCCAGGCAGTTTAAAAAGCCATCCAATCACAGCCTGCTGCCAGGCAGTTTCAAATCCATCCAATCACAGCCTGTTGCCAGGCAGGCTCCATTGCCAGGTGGGTTTCAAAGCCATTCCTGAGTAACTGACGCTCGCTTGCCAGTGGCCACTTTGGCATGGCCTTCTCACTCCACCATGGTGCTGGCCCCAATAAATGGTTCTGACAAAACTGGATATACATATGTAGAAGAATGAAAGTAGATTTCTACCTCTCTATATACAAAAATAGACAAACAAGATTGTGTTAAACTCATAAGCTTCTGCAAAGGGAGAAATCAGAGTGATGAGACACTGGAGAAATGAGAGAAAATATTTGCAAGTTACTTATCTGACAAAGGATTTTAATATCTATAACATGGGGGCTGGTGCTGTGGTGTAGTGGGTAAGGCCATCGTCTGCAGTGCTGACATCCCATATGGGCACTGGTTCAAGACCCGGCTGCTCCACTTCTAATCCAGCTCTTTGCCATGGCCTGGCAAAGCAGTAGAAGATGACCCAAGTCCTTGGATCCTTGCACCCATGTGGAAGACCTGGAAGAAGCTCTTGGCTCCTGGCTTTGGATCTGTGCAGCTCTAGCTGTTGTGGCCATTTGGGGAGTGAACCAGCGGATGGAAGACCTTTCTCTGTGTCTCTCCCTCTCACTGTCTGTAACTCTACCTCTCAAATAAATAAATAAATAAGTGAAATACAGAAAGTAACAAATTCTGGCAAGAAGACTTATACATGGTTGATGGGAATATAAATTAGCACAACCACAGTGGAAAACAGCCAAGAGATTTCTTTAAAAACTAGAAATAGGGGCTGGTGTTGTGGTGTAGCAGGTTAAGTCTCTGCCTACAATGCTGGCATCCCATATAGGCGCCGGTTGGAGTTCTTGCTGCTCTACTTCCAATCCAGCTCCCTGCTAATGCACCTGGGAAGGCAGCGGGAGATAGCACAGGAGCTTGGGCCCTGTGCTCATATGAGAGACCCAGAAGAAGCTCCTGGCTCTTGACTTTGGCCTGGCCCAGCCCTGGGCATTATGGCCATTTTTGGGAGTGAACTAGTGGATAGATCTCTCTCACTCGCTTTCTCTTTCTCCCTCCTTCTCTTTGTAACTCCGCCTTTCAAGTAAATAGAAATAGCTCTTTTTAAAAAATATTTTGATCTGGGCCGGTGCCGCGGCTCACTAGGCTAATCCTCCACCTTGCGGCGCCGGCACACCGGGTTCTAGTCCCGGTTGGGGCGCCGGATTCTGTCCCGGTTGCCCCTCTTCCAGGCCAGCTCTCTGCTGTGGCCAGGGAGTGCAGTGGAGGATGGCCCAAGTGCTTGGGCTTTGCACCCGCATGGGAGACCAGGATAAGTACCTGGCTCCTGCCATCGGATCAGCGCGGTGCGCCGGCCGCAGCGCACCGGCCGCGGCGGCCATTGGAGGGTGAACCAACGGCAAAAGGAAGACCTTTCTCTCTGTCTCTCTCTCACTGTCCACTCTGCCTGTCAAAAAAAAATATTTTGATCTATTTATTTGAGAGGCAGAGTTACAAACAAATAGAGTGAGAGACAGAGAGAGAGAGAGAGAGATCTTCCATCCATTGGTTCAGTCCCCAAATGGCCACAACTGCGGGAGCTGGGCTGATTTGAATCCAGGAGCCAGGAGCTTCTTCTGGGTCTCCCTTGTGGGTGCAGGGGCTCAAGGACTTGGGCCATCTTCTACTGCTTTCCCAGGTCATCAACAGAGAGCTGGACTGGAAGTGGAGCAGTCAGGACTCAAACCGGTGCCCATATATGGGATTCTGGCGCTGCAGTTGGAGGCTTAACCTTCTATGCCACAGCACTGTATCCATAAAAAATAAATTTTTTTTTTTTTTAAAACTAGAACTAGAACTGCCATACAATCCAACAATCCTATTGGGTATAAATTCAACAGACATGAAATCCTTGTGTCCAAGAGGTTTCTGCTCTGCCATGTTCATAGCAGCACTGTTCACAATGGCTAAGACGTGGAATCAACCGAGGTACTCATCACCAGATGACTGGATAAAGAAAATGTGGTGTGTATACACAAAGGAGCACTGTTCAGACCTAGAAAGGAATGAAATCCTGGCATTTGCAACCAAAAAGAGTGGAGCTGGAGGGTATCATATTAAGTGAAAGAGCCAGACGTAGAAAGACAAATACTGCACGTCCTTCCTCATACATAGAAACTAAAACCAAGAACACAATCTGAACACAGAGTTCGGATTACAACAGGCTGGGAGGGGTTGGAGAGAATGTGGGGAGGCTGGATAATGGATTCCAGATCAGAGCGGGGTTGAAAGAATTAGCTCCTGGTGTTCATGGCATAGCAGGGAGAGCACACAGCTCACAACAGCCCAGTATAAACTGATGAACAAATAGAAGGAAGAAGCCACAAACCTCCAATCCTAAAGTAATGTAAAGAAGAGGAACACTGATTACTCTTTGATCAGCATACACTGTATACATGTATTAAATGTCCCACTGCAACCCATAAGTATATACAATTACTCTTAAATAAAAATTTAAGATAAAATAGTAGGGGTTGGATCCAGCATTGTGACATAGTGGGTAAAGCCACTGCCTGCAAGGCCAGTATCCCATAGGGTGCTGGTTTGAGTCCTTGCTGTTCCAATTCTGATCCAGTTCACTGCTAATGGCTTGGGGAAAGCAGCAGAAGATTGCCCAAGTGCTTGGAACCCTGCCATTACATGAAAGACCTGGAAGATGCTCCTGGCTTCTGGATTCAGCTTGGCCCAGCCCTGGTCCTTGCAGCCATCTGGAGAGTGAACCAGCAGATGGAAGATCTCTGTGTGTGTGTGTCCCTCTCTCCCTGCAACTCTATCCAAACAAATAAACAATTTTTTTTTATTTGACAGGTAGAGTTATAGACAGTGAGAGAGACAGAGAGAAAGGTCTTCCCTCTATTGGTTCACTCCCCAAGTGGCTGTCACAGCCAGTGCTGTGCCGTTCTGAAGCCAGGAGCCAGGTGCCTCCTCCTGGTCTCCCATGGGGTGCAGAGCCCAAGCACTTGGTCCATCCTCCAATGCCCTCCTGGGCCACAGCAGAGAGCTAGACTGGAAGAGGAGCAACTGGGACTAGAACCTGGTGCCCATATGGGATGCCGGCACTGCAGGCGGAGGATTAACCAAGTGAGCCACAGCACTGGCCACAGCAAAAAAAATTTTTTTTTTAAAGAAAGAGTACTGGGGCCAGCACTGTGGTGTAGTGGGCTAAGCCTTTGCCTGTGGCACTGGCATCCATATGGGCACCGGTTTTAGTCCCAGCTGTTCCTCTTCTGATCCAGCTCTCTGCTATGGCCTGAGAAATGGTAGAGGATGGCCCAAGTCCTTGGGCCCCTGCACTTGTGTGGGAGACCTGGAAGAAGCTCCTGTCTCCTGGCTTTGGATCAGCCCAGCCATTGCAGCCATCTGGCGAGTTGACCAGTGGATGGAAGACCTTCTTCTGTTTCTCTCTCTCTCTGTCTGTAATTCTGCTTCTCAAATCAATAAATAAAATCTTAAAAAATGTAAGTAATAAATCTTTTTTTTTTTTTTTTTTTTTTTTGCCAGGCAGAGTGGACAGAGAGAGAGACAGAGAGAAAGGTCTTCCTTTGCCGTTGGTTCACCCTCCAATGGCCGCTGCAGCCGGCGCACCGCGCTGATCCAATGGCAGGAGCCAGGTACTTATCCTGGTCTCCCATGGGGTGCAGGGCCCAAGGACTTGGGCCATCCTCCACTGAACTCCCAGGCCACAGCAGAGAGCTGGCCTGGAAGAGGGGCAACCGGGACAGAATCCGGTGCCCCAAACGGGACTAGAACCCGGTGTGCTGGCGCCACAAGGCAGAGGATTAGCCTTGTGAGCCACAGCACCGGCTAGTAATAAATCTTACAATATGACTTCAGATCTAAATACTTTATTTGTGCTAAAACCAATATTTGTACCATTTAGTAATTCCATTAACATTTTGACTCTGTTTTTTTTTAATGGAAGCAAACTTTTGGATAATATAAATTATTAAAGATTTTTAAAAAGATCCCATAATATGTTATTTATAAGAAACTCACCTCACCTCTAAGGACACAGATAGAATAAAAGTGAAAGGGGGAATAAAATATCTCTTGTGAAGATACCCCAAAAGAAAGCAGGAGTAGCCATACTTCTATAAGACAAGTTGATTTTAAATCAAAAGCAATAAAGAGAGACAAAGAAGGTTACTATATAATGATAAAATATTCAATCCAGCAAGAAGAAATAACAGTTGTAATTATATGTGAATCAAATATTGGAGCACTCAAATTCATAAAGCAAATATTAATAACTCTGAAGGGAGATATAGGTTCCAGTACTAAAATAGAATGGGACATTAACAGTCTACTTTTGGGGCCAGCGCTGTGGCATAGCAGGTAAAGCCGCTGCCTACAGTGCCGGCATCCCATATGGGCACCGGTATGACACCTGGCTGCTCCACTTCTGATCTAGCTCTCTGCTATGGCCTGGGAAAGCAATGGAAAATGGCCCAAGTCTTTGGGCCCCAGCACCCACTTGGGAGACCTGGAGGAAGTTCCTGGCCCCTAGCTTCGGAGTGGCACAGCTCTGGCTGTTGTGGCCAATTGGGGAGTGACCCAGGGGATGGAAGACGCCCCCCCCCCCCCCATCTCTCCTTCTGTCTCTGTGTAACTCTGACTTTCAAATAAATAATCTTTTTTTTAAAAAAGATTTTTAGAGATTATTAGGAACAACTATTTGGGAAAAAATTGGATAACCTAGAAGAAATGGGCAGATTCTAGATACATATACCTTACCAAGATTGAATTATGAAAAAGCAGAATATCTAAGCACACAATATTAAACAGTGAGATTGAATAGGTAGTTGAAAGTCTTCCATCAAAGAAAATCCTGAGGCCAGATGACTGCACCACTGAATTCTACCAAAAATTTAAAGAAAAATGAACACCAATTTTTTTTTTTTTGACAGGCAGAGTGGACAGTGAGAGAGAGAGAAAGGTCTTCCTTTGCCGTTGGTTCACCCCCCAATGGCCGCCGCAGCCAGCGCACCACGCTGATCCGAAGCCACAAGCCAGGTGCTTTTCCTGGTCTCCCATGGGGTGCAGGGCCCAAGCACCTGGGCCAGCCTCCACTGCACTCCCAGGCCACAGCAGAGAGCTGGCCTGGAAGAGGGGCAACCGGGACAGAATCCGGCGCCCCAACCGGGACTAGAACCCCGTGTGCCGGTGCCACAGGCGGAGGATTAGCCTAGTGAGCCGCGGTGCCGGCCCACTTCTTCTTAAATTATTCCAAAGAATAGAAGAGGTGGGAATTCTTCCAAACTCATACTTTGAGGCCAACATTGCAGTGATACCAGAAAAGGATAGAGTAATAGAGACTGTTACAGGTCAATATCTCTGATGAATCTAGATGAAAAAAAAAATCAACAAAATACTGGCAAACTGAACTCAACACCATATTAACATTTTGCTCATGAAGATCAAGTGGAATTCATCCCAGGGGTGCAAGGATGACTCAACAAATGCAAACCAATAAACTTGATGCACTACATCAGCACAATGATGGATACAGGCTATCTGGTTATCTTGGTGAAAGTGAGAAAAGGCATTTGATAAACTCCAGCATCCTCTCATCAGGGTCCTTGTCACGCACGGCATACCCCACCTCTTGCAGTTCACCGGACCCTGAAGGGAAGAGTATTTGTGCAGGCACTAGAACTCAAGGCTGTGATTACCAGTGAAGTCCCAGTCGTACGGCTGCCTGCTCATGAGTCTGTTAGCGCTCAGCCTCCCAGATGGATCAGGTGGTCTGGACTTTGTGGTTTCTGAGAAATGCTGGGCAAGAAGTTGCTCTGAGGGACTCTCAATACCCCGGTGCTCTCAGTGTAGCGTCTCCATGGCTGCCCCTCTGCTATGTGGAGACCTTCACCAAGAAAGAAAATGAAGGGTGTAACTAAGACTGGCTGCTAAGCAACAGCCTCCCCCTGGCAGTCCCCTACACATCATTGTGACTTTGCTCTCTGCAAGGCCGCATTATGGCATGAAGGCAACCAGAAAGGCTCAGTTTTGAGCTTTAGCTCTAGTACTTACTGGCTACATGATCCTGGGACAGTAATACATCCTCTCAAGGTCTCAGTTTCTTCACACTGCAACACAGAGGCAATGTTCACCCCACTGGAGAGACACATGCATATATTTACATACATGGGCATATGTGATATTTACATGTGCTTTTGTGTATACATATGTATATGTATGTATGTATACAGACCTGCATGCTGCCTATCCAATGCTAAGAACACTTGTCAATTCCTATTTCTCTTCATGCCCTCATTCATTCATTCATGCAAGAGATACGTATTAAATTATTATAATATGTCATGCATGGTTCAAGGCAACAGCAGTTTAAGGCCAACAGCAGTCCTTGTCCTCATGGAATTAATTCTAGTGGAGGAGGTTAGAAAATTTTAAAAAGATAGATTTACGTAAAATTCATGTTATTTTAGAGACAAGTACTGAGGAAAAGCAAAAGAAAGACAGCAAGGAGAGAAGAGAGGGGATTTCAGTTTTATAAAAAAGTTTTATTTATTTATTTGAAAGGCAGAGAGAGAGAGAGAGATCTTCCCTCTACTGCTTCACTCCCCAAATGGCTGCAACAGCCCAGCTGGGCCAGGCCGAAGTCAGGAGCCAGGAGTTTCTTTTGGGTCTCCCATGTGGGGGCAGGGCCATCCTCCACTGCCCTCCCAGGCCATTAGCAGGAAGCAGGATCAGAAGTAAAGCAGCCAAGACTTGAAGCAGCACCCATACGGGATGCTGGCCCTGCAGGCAGAGGCTTAACCTTCTATGCGACAGTGCCGGCCCAGGATTTCAATCTTAAGTTGGCTGCCCAGAAAAGGCCTCAAGAGAAGGTAAGGAAGAGTCAAATGGAAACCTGGAGAAAGAGTGTTCTAGTAGGTGCCAAGGCCCTGAGGTGGTAACACACCTAGAATGCTTGAGAAAAAGCAAGGAGGTGACATGGTTGAAATGGGTGAGTGAGAATTGCAGACGGTGATGTTAGAGTGGACATGGGAGCTCACTCACGCCCTTCGTGCATGGTGCATGATGGGTGCACAGTGAACATTCCCTAAATGACCAGTTAATATGTAAAAATGGGGTAAGAGAAGGGGACAATACTTTTTTAAGGCTACAGTAGCTGCATTCTAGCCCCTGGCCACTCTGTTGCTCAGAGCCAACAGCTGCCTACCCGTCCTTTCTTCTCCAGGTCCTCAGCACCCACCCCCACAGCTGCATCTGACTTAGTAGTGACCTAAACAAGAAACCACTTCCAAAAGGGCTCCCCACAACTCCCATGCTCTGTCACAGTCCAGACTTCATCATTCTTTGACTAGGAATGTAACTGTTTTAATATCCATACTCAGTTTTACCGATTCTTGCCTTCACCTGCTCAGTGAGGACACAAATCCCCTATTTCTACGTCTTCAATCTGCAATGCATAGCATGTAAGTGCACAGGAATGAATCCATCATCCGCAGCCACTGTAGGTTTTTCTTTCTCTCTGTATTTTAAACTCTATTCCAGCCCCATGACATCATGATTGAATGTGGGTGACATCACTACTGCTCACACCTGTGCTATAACCATCAGGTGGATTCCAGCTCCCTGACAGTGTAACCCAAACTTCTAACTGCACTTCAAGGCCTTGCATCATCTTTCCTTGCCCGCTTAGTCCCTGTATGCACTGCCTCATGGCAACACTGGCCTTCTTGTATCTAATATCGCAGGCTGGTTTCCACCTCAACCACCTTGCACTTACTGCACTCTTTGCCTGAAATGCCCTTTTCCCAGATCTCCAAATGATCAGTTCTCCTTACCTGTCAGGGTGCAGAGAGGCCTTTGGGGACTGACCAAACTAGCCTTCTCCTCTGGCCACTTTCTATTCCTATTTCATTTCCCCTATTTCTGTTTGTTTATTGTCTCACACTGCCATCAGCAAAATACCATCCCCATAAAAATGGAGTCTGTCTTAATTACCACTGTGTCTTCAGTCCTTAGAAAAGTGCCTGGCACATGATAACGGATCAGTGCTGGGAGTTCATGAATGAATGGATGAGTGTGCCTCATCAGTCACCAGCACTGCCTTCTCCCTAACACCATGGCCGGTGAGAAGCAAGGCAGCAAAACACACTAGATTGGACTGCGAGCTCTCGGAGCAGCCGTCCTGGCTTTGGACTTGTCTCTGCAGCTAACTAGCTGTGTGGTGTTGGGCAGCTTACCTAATTCCTCTGCCCTTCACTATCTATCTGACAAGACCGCTGGGAAAACTAAGAGAATACATGTACAACCCTCAAATCACTTGACATGCTTAGCAAAAGTAACAGAAAAAAATGAAGCATTATATTTTACTACGTTAATTATGATTGCTTCAGTTCAAATAAAATAAACCTGAGTCAGCTTAAGCAGCAGAAAGGAATATATCATTTAGTTGTAGGGATATTTCGCAGAACCCAAGGCAAACATGCATGTGAGCCTCAGAGAACAGCCAGAATCAAGAGTTAGAAAGCCACTGGTGAGTGTTCTGTGTGCCCCTGCAGCCCGGCTTGGCTCTGTGTCTCCGCTTCAGTGTTCCTGCCCTCCATCCATCCAACTTTCTCTTCTCCTCAGTCCCTTGTTACACCTCCTAAGCTTATATATCTCAGGGACCAGCAGACAATTCTTGCTCTCAGTTGCAAACCCCAAGTATTGATGCTCTGACCGGCCCTCTCAAGTCTGATCCATCAGCCAAGGCTGGGTGGGGGATGAGGTAGTAAGCAGAGCAGCTGGTGGCCTCTGCTGTGGCTTCTCCGTAGACAGCAATCCTGCTGGGCCACGCCCTGCACAGATCTCCCCAGGCTGCCCATCTGGGAGGGGCACTAGATCTTCAGCAGACGTGGAGAGAATGCTCTGGTCTCCCGCTCCCTTAGGGAGCCAAGGAGCAATGCCTTGGCCCTGAGACCCATGCAATCATATGGGCTCCTTGTGGAGAGGGGTCACCAGACTTCAGACCTGTCCTCTTAGTATCCTCAACATCCCCCTACCAAACCTGCAAACATGTACAGCTTCCAACCTGCACGCAGGCGCCCACAGGCAAGTCCGGAAGCTGGTCACCACCATGGCCCAGCCTGGTCTCCACCTGTGCTCAGTCTGCATTTTCACTGCTAGAAAATGTCCCCACCAAGTCAATGAAAACCAAAGACGCTCATGTTCTGACTGCTGGTTATTTTGCAGAACCTCAGGTAGAAGCAAGATATCCCAAGCAAAGGAGATGGGACAATGTTATGCCTGCAGTCTGTGGTCCCCCGAAAATCACACCACCAGAGACCGAAGTTGAAGCCAATAAGCAGGGTCATTTTTATTACGAGTTCGAACCCGGGCCTCTCAGTGCCTCCAGGAGAGGAGGCCCCTCGAGAAGCCCTGAGCCCAATTCTTACAGAGCTTTTATTATCATGTCCAAGCAGGCTTTAGGGGAATGTTATAGATCAAGTTGACACTTCTTTTTTTTTTTTTTTTTTTTTTTTTACAGGCAGAGTGGACAGTGAGAGAGAGAGACAGAGAGAGAAAGGTCTTCCTTTGCCGTTGGATCACCCTCCAATGGCCGCCGCTGCAGCCGGCGCACCGCGCTGATCCGATGGCAGGAGCCAGGAGCCAGGTGCTTTTCCTGGTCTCCCATGGGGTGCAGGGCCCAAGCACCTGGGCCATCCTCCACTGCACTCCCTGGCCATAGCAGAGAGCTGGCCTGGAAGAGGGGCAACCGGGACAGAATCCGGCGCCCCAACCGGGACTAGAACCCGGTGTGCCGGCGCCGCAAGGTGGAGGATTAGCCTATTGAGCCACGGCGCCGGCTAAGTTGACACTTCTGATAAGTCCCGAGACACCTGCCGCTGACTACAGGGTAGGGGCTGGTTGTTAGCTCAAGCTTTATACCTCCCTTTTACATTCCTGGACCTGGGTCAGGGTTGGGTTACATCTGGCCAGGTGGAGGGAAGGGGGAGTGTAATCAACTTAATGTAGTTACTGGATTACTTAGCTCAACATCTAACATAATCATATATAAAGTCAAAGACACTTAGCATTGCTTATTATTACTACTAGTTGCCTAATAAGCTAATGTGATTACACTTTAGGTTACATTAAAATAATGATAATATTTTCTAGCACTAATATAATGGATAATAAGGGCATAGTAAAAGCTGGTTGTGCAGGTGTCTTCTCAACAGAAGCTTGGGACGTGGAGACTCAGGTCAGATTTACGCCTGGTTGCAGCGATTTCAGCCGGTATCAGATTCATGACCGACCTGGCAGTTCTGCAGGCATGTGATTCCATTCAGCCAGTGCCAGGAGGTGTTCCTGTTGGTCGCCATGGGGTAGAGGTTGTTGATTTTGCTGGCACAGAATTCATTGCCCTCTGAGCTGCTTCCATAGCTGCTGCTCCCACTGCCACATCCACTGCTGGGAGGAATAGAATCAACGGGCTGGGCAGTGGCTGTGCGACCTGCAGCAACAGTCAGCACAGAGCAGACAGGTGGAGCGACTCTGAGCTGCACCCAGAGGTGACGAGAACTGTGGGTCTGGAAGTCTGCGGGTGTGTGTGTGTGTGTGTGTGTGTGTGTGTGTGTGTGTACAGGCAGCTCTGCACCCACACTGAGCTCAGAAGATAATTCCATAGTTGGGAATTAAAAAAAAAGCTGTCACATCAAGCCAGATTGGCTTTCAGTGAAAACAAGATCTTCCTTTCTTTATGAGGTCTGAGTCACTCAAGAAATATTTACTGAGTGCCTAGTATGTGCAAAACACTTCTAGGATTTGGGGGTAAGTGTGGGCAACTTCAGGGACTTAGTACAGCCCCTGAATTACACGTTAGAGGTGTGTGAGCCCTGGAGAGGGCTTCCTGCTCGGTGTCCCCAGGGTGGGGGAGGCTTAGAGAGATTCTGAATAAAGGATTCATAGAGAAGCAGAGCCTCTGTTCACACTAAGGTCAGGATAATTTCTTGAGGCTCTTCCACACCTCTAAGACTTAGACTTGGAAAACCTGACCAGGTCTAGTTCCTCATTACAGCTTAAAATGCCTGCCATGGAAGTTCAGTGTTAGGGGTAAGGGCAGTGCCTGTCTCCTACCTGGGCAAGAGCAGCCAGGTGACATGGGAAGAGGTTCCCTGGGCAATCGGGGTGGGCAGATGTCAGGGCTTTCTTGTGAGTGGGAAAAGGAGCATGTCTAGACCCTGGGCCCGCCTCTGCTCTCACCTACGCGCACGCTGTAGTGCACCGGCATTCTGCAGTGTAAAGACCAGGGGGAACCTTCCCTGACTGCAGAAAGTGCCAGTGAGGTCGTCTGATCAATGCCGCAGACCATGGCACTTCCATGGATCTTCTGCTTAAGCCACTGATCTGCTAGAGGACACCAGGAGTCTCTTGACCTCCCTGGACTCAGAGCGGGGACCTTAGCACATCTGCAGGGCTGACCTCACCCTGATACTGAAACTCTTGCTGTTGCTGTAGCCAATCCACTCACTGCCCTGGTAGGCATAGGACACATCCCAGGGGGCATCTCATGGCGGCGTGGCTTCACTTTTCAGGAAGCTGCCTACCTTTAAACACTCCAGCGACTCGAATCTCTTAAATATCCCTCTCGTGAAAGGAGAAGCGTGCACTTGTCTCCGATTGTTTTATCCTTCCATGGTTAGTTGGGATTTTTCTAACTATGGGTTTTTTTTTTTAATTTGCAATAAAGATCAAGCCACTTTTTTTTTAAAGCCACTTTTCAAATACACACACATTGTCCCTGTCCCTAGTGCTTGATTTTAGGTACCCACCGATACGAGAGGTGTGTTTATTTTAGTCTCTTGTCTCCCACATGGGTGCAGAGGCCCATACGTGGGCCATCTTCTGTTGCTTTTCCCAGACCATTAGCAGGGAGCTGGATCAGAAGTGGAGCATCTGGGACACAAACTGGTGCCCAAATGGAATGCCTGCATTGCAGGTAGGGGCTCTACCTGCTACACTGCAACACGGGTCCTTCAACATTCTTAAAATTAAGTACTTATTATTTTGTTTATTTGAAAAGCAGAAAGAGAGAGAGAGAGAGGTGGGGCGGGGGAGAGGGAGAAAGAGAGCAAGCACTCCCATCTGCTAGTTCATGCCTGAAATGCCCACAATAGCTGGGACTGGGTCAGGCCAAAGCCAGGAGCCAGACACAAAATCCAAGTGTCTCCTGTAGGTGGCAGGGACCCGGCTACTACAGCCACCACCTGCTGCCTCCAGGGTGGGCGTTGGCAAGAAGCTGGGGTGGGGAATGGCTCTGGAACCAAACAGGCACGCTGATACTGGATGCAGGCATTCCGAGCAGAGTGTTAACTGCCAAGCCAAACGCCTGCCTAAGCCACCCAACATCATCACACTTCCTTCCGACATTCTGATAACTTCCTCTTTATGAATCCCATTTTCTCCAGCACAAGTTGGAAAACACATTTCCTGTTTCTCTCACAGCGAGGCAGCAGGCCCAGGACACAGACACTGCCGCTTTGTGCAAGTGTTGGCTTCCGAGGCAGGCGGCACACAGAGTGGTCCCATGGGAGGGACTTGACCTCCCAGCAGGGGCAGTGGTGGGCATGGCTGGCTTCCCAGGGTGGCAGTGGAGCTGCCGGCATCCAGTGCTGAGGCTGCTGGCTTCCGACAGGCGATTGATTCCGTGGTTTCTCCACCAGAGCCACTCCCACAGCACAAACAGGCAATTTTCCCCAGCTCTGGCCTCCACCTAGAGATTCTGGGAGCTAACGAATACATTTCATGAATGGAATTACTGCTTAAATTGGTCAGCACTTAATTTGTTGTTAAAAATTAAGAAACTTGACTAATCGCCCTCCAGATCATTGCATAAGGCAGCTGGCTCGCTCGGCGATGCCTTCAGAACACAGGAGCCCACTTCCTCTGCTCATCTTTCCCCTGCTCCTTCAGAATCCTACACACACCCACTTCCTCTCCATTTCCACAGATGAACACCTCAAGGTCTTCAATATTGCACACTTTGGACATTTGGAAATTTTAATAATGATTTATTATGATCACTTCGTTATATTAGTTTTCACATGTCCATTAACTTTGGCTTTACGTAAATGAAACAATGCTGTAAGTATTCATTTATTTCTTGGGTTTTTAGCTCAGCATAAAGTTTCTGAGATTCATCCAAGTTGTGCAAATAGCATCTGTTCACTTATTTTGTAACTGTGGCATTCCATTATATGAATATGCTGTGATTCACTTCTTTCTACATAGTTTCCTTTCCAGCTTTTTCCTGAACATGCTGCTATAAATATTCCTGTTTGTATCTCTTGGTGCACATTTGGAAAAGTTTCTCTAATGTTTATACCGAAGAATAGAATTGCTGGGTGAAACACCATATGCAAAAAGAGAGAGAACGAGAGAGCGAGAAGGGGGAGAGAAACAGCATATGCGTATTAAAATTTATGACCTAGCTAGATAGTTTTTTTCAAAGTAGTTGTATCAATTTATACTACCAACAGCCATGTATGATGATTTCTACTACTTCCCATCTTTGCAAAAGCTTAGTATAATCCGATTTCAAAATTTGTGTCATTTTAGTGTAGTTTTACTTTATATCTTTCAGATTGCCAAAGTGTTTGAAGGTTCTTATAAACATTTTTTGGGCATTTCATGACCAATAAATGCAGTGCCTCCATATCTTTGTCCCAATTTCTATTGTATTATCTACAAGGTTATTAATCTCTTGTAGGGATTCTTTATATATCATGGATTGCAATTCTTTGGCAGTTATATATATTGAACATTTTTCTCTCTTTATATGGTGTGCTTTTCATTCTAATAATTGTACCCATGATGAAAATAGGCTCTTGAGTTTCATGTAGTCACATACCAATTTTAATATATCTTGCTTATCTGGTTATTTAATTTGACAGATTTCTCCCTACTCTGAGGACATAAATATTCTTTATAGTTCCTTCTAAACTTTTAAATATTGCCTCTAAAGTTAGATCTTTAATCAATCAATTTACTTTTGGGTATAGAATATGAACTTGGCCTAATCTCATTTTTTCCATATAGTTAACTGGTTGTCCCAGCACCATTTATAATCTATGCTTTTCCACATGAATATAAAATAACATTATTGCTGTGCCTTTGACACAATGGTATCTGGTAGGTCAAATCCCAATCCCCATTATACACATTGCTTTTCATATTTAGGAATTTCTTAGTCATCTTGACCCTTCATGCTGACATCTTAAATTCATAATTCACTTTTCAAAGTGAATTATGAGAGCATCTTAGGAATTTTGATTGGACTTATATGGGACAACATTGTAGAGAATTAAGATCTTCCTGGTTTCAAGTATTTCTGTCTGTCAACATGGATTGCCTCTCAAGTAATTTGCATCTTCTGCAGGGTGCAGGTCTTATTCATGCGAGGTCCACAGAGTGAGATGCTTATTCATGAGGAAGAAGAACCCTGTGTGGCACATTTACAGACCAGGAAGTGTCGTACATATCCAGGGTCAACCAGTCAATGGCTGTTCTCTTTACTAATAGGCATAAACATATGGAGTTACTGCAATTATTGGGAGAGTCAGTAGAATGACCAAGAAACAATTAACTACCGTAACTTTTGGTTCAATTCTGCTTCAATAGCCATGGAGTTACGTTACTCTGGAGAGGAGAGAATTGCGCCTGCATGAAGTACTAGACTGGGGTTCTTTCTTCACTGAAAGTTGGTTCCGTTGGCAGATGCTGGGCAGTATAATCCAGTGGAATGCTCCAGGAAGACACCAAAACGATCACTATCTCTCCCTGTTTGATCCAGTTCTGAAGGGTAGATCAGCACCCTGCAGATGAACAGGAATCCACCACCTGTGAGAACTGCCTCCAAGAACCGGGAGCGACTTGAGTGATAGTTCTGGGAGGATCCAAACGCAAGGCAGGGAGAATGCTCTGCCACCCTTCATCCCGCTGTTTCAGATGTTTCCTACCTACCAAGCAAGGGGCTTTTTCTTTCCATAAGTATCCGTGCTTGGCATTGTATACACGCCTGAGACTATGAGTTAGGTAAGAATACTGTACCAAGATCATGTGATGGTTTTAGTGTTTCATTTGTACGAGCACCAAGGTAAGAATGGTTTCTAGTGCACACATGGTAGAGCTCTGGGTCCAGAGCAGAGTAAACATAATGGGCACAGCCACAGCACTGGGTCCCCGAGTCATAGTTGTTCAGTACAGACATTTTTCCTGTTTTCAGACTCTTGGGTTCCTAACAGATGTCTGAGAACATGTGGGCTGATGCTGGGAGAGGTTCTATTAAGGGCATTTATAGCACTGGGCAAGCAATTTAGTTATCTTGCTAGTTGGAAGTAACCACCAGGTTTAAGCAATTTGCATTTGTGTTTGCTCCTGCAGCATTCTATTTTGCTCATACTCTGTGGGTAATATGATGCTTGAAATAACCACTAGATTATATTTGGGTGTTGTGGAGAAAATAGAATTAACTCTTCAATGATCATATGTGTGAAGGTTGTCTCCCACTGGGAAGCTACTGCCTCTATCTCATCAGGTCAAGAGTTCCCCGGGGAATGGTTGACCTTGACAATCTCCCAGTACTATCTCATTTGACAAATCTTATAGAAATGGGGTATAATTTTAAGTTTCTTATCAGGATGTGTTCTTGATATATGGTCCCCTAATCTTCCCTCTATGCCAGCAGCACGTGATCAGTCAAGTTGCACTCATCCTTGCAACATTCCCTGGATGAGCCCCCAAACTGATATTTTTCATAAACAAGAAATCATGAATTTCACCATGCTAAGCTCTTTATTTAGAATCCACACCCATATAGACTTTCCAAGGTAGAGAATCCGTGACAGTGCACTCAGAAGCTCTCTTGGTTTCATTGGCCCTTTTCAGGTTATCTTCTTCAGCTGTTGTTAACACAGTCCTATGCTCAAGTTTTTCCTTTCCTTTTTCCCATTTAAGGTCTTAGAGCATCCTATTCGACATTCTGTGCCATTTTGAACTGATATACCAGTCATAGGAAGAGAGTCAGAGAGTGGCCAATATGTTTAATCCTGCTTGTATAAAGCCATCTAAAAATCATTTCACATTAAACCAATTATCCTGTAATTTTATCAGAAACCCAGCTTGACTGGGTTCGGGAATACCTGAGAAAACTGGAAAAGTGCTGTTCTGGGAGTGTCCGTGGAGGGGTCTCCTAGTGAGCTCAGCACGTGACTCTGAGCGGCAGGGGTGGGAAGACCCAGCCTCGATGCGGGCTGTGGTATGAGTTGGCTGGGGCTCTGGAGAGATTAGATGTGGAGGGTGGCTCAGTCTCTCACTGTGCTCCACATCGGCCTTGAATGCCGGCTGTGACCTTTGCGCACCAGGAGTTACAGCCACAATCCCCTTGCTGGCACTCAGGCTTCCGGCCTCAGACTGAATATCACTCCCCCAGCTTCCTCGAGCCTGAGGCTCTTGGACTCAGACTGAGCCCTGCCCCTGGCATCCCAGGTGTGCAGACTGTGGACGACCTGTCAGGAGACTTCTGAGCTGCCCTAACTGTGTGAACCAATTTCCCTAATCAACTCCCTTCCTAGGTCCACCTACCAATTCTCCCACTCTCGGGAACCCTGCTAATTCAGCACCTGAACCTAAAATAGTGAAACTGCAGAACAGTAAGTGCCAAGAGAAATGGCAAAGTTTACCAAAGAGGCCAGGGGGAGCCACACTGATGAGTTTGGCGTAGACTTCAATAAATCCCTCTGTCTTCAAAGTCCCTAGGATGGAGCTGCTCAGATTAGGCAAGCCCGTGACTATTAGAGGTCTGACCATCTATAGGCCTGTGAGGAAGCTGCATGTGGTCAGATCTATGTCCTCCCAGCGGCCTTTGCTGCAGGTACCAGTTACACAGGATACACTGAGAGAGTCCTTCAGCCTGCTACAGTGTGAAAGTGTTTTTTTTTTTTTTTTTTTTTTTTGCGATACAACCATTAACTCAAATCCATTTGTTTCTATTTCATTAGTGGTTTTTTCACTTGTGGCTATCCAACATTTAAAAATATTAATTTGTTTATTTATTAATTTATTTATTATGTGATTTGTTTGAAAGAAGGCAGATAGAGGAAGGGAACTCCTATCTGCTGGTTCACCCTCCAGGTGCCTGCAAAACCCAGGCCTGGGCCAGGCTGAAGGCAGGAGCTGACAACTCAGTCTAGGTCCCCCTGGGGGTGCTAGGCACTCGAGTACTTGAGCTATCACCTGCTGCGTCTCAGATGTGCTTCCGCAGGAGGCTGGGAATCTGGAACAGGACCTGGAACAAACTCAGATACTCTGATCTGGGATACGGGCGGCCCAAGCAGCGTCTCAGTTGCTATGAAAAATGTCTGAACCACCCAGCGTCATTACACACCCTCCCTAGGTTAGGATAACTTCCTCTGAATGAAGTCCACTTACCCACGTTGGAAAACTCACATTTCCCGTCTCCCTCACAGCGAGGCAGCAGGCCCGGGACGGGACACAGACACTGCCGCTTTGTGCAAGTGTTGGCTTCTGAGGCAGGCAGCACACTGAGTGGCCTCACGGGAGGGACTTGACCTCCCAGCAGGGGCAGTGGTGGGCATGGCTGGCTTCCCAGGGTGGCAGTGGAGCTGCCGGCATCCAGTGCTGAGGCTGCTGGCTTCCGACAGGCGATTGATTCCGTGGTTTCTCCACCAGAGCCACTCCCACAGCACAAACAGGCAATTTTCCCCAGCTCTGGCCTCCACCTAGAGATTCTGGGAGCTAACAAATACATCTCACGAATAGAATTACTGCTTAAATTGGCCAGCATATAATTTGCTGTTAAATACTAGGAAGCTCCACTAAGTCAACCTCAAATCACTGCATAAGCCAGCTGGCTCACTCGGCCATGCCTTCAGAACACAGAGCCCACTTCCTTCGCTCATCTTTCCCCTGCTCCTTCAGAATCCTACACACACCCACTTCCTCTCCATTTCCACAGATGAACACCTCAAGGTCTTCAATATTGCACATTTTGGACATTTTGGAATCGTTCTTCTCCAGAGAAATCTGTAGGCATGTTGATTTATGAGTTAATGCTATGTGAATACTTTGTGCTGTGCTAGCCGACCCTCCTCTGAGTACAGGACCTGAGAGGGAAGGGGCCACACAGTGTCCTTGAACCCCTCTGCTTCTGCTGCCCAATGCTCAGGAAAGAGCTGGCACAGCAGCAGTGTACACTCAGGGGCTGGGATTCATTCTGTCTCAGATCCTTCAGTAACAATGCGGAAGCCATTGCACAGTGCTGCTCAGCCCTTTGTCCGCAACCATTCTGAGGATACAGTGAGTGAGGTGGCACTCAGGGGACGTTATCCTCAATGGCGGCAAGAAAGAGAAGCTGTTCCCACTTCTGGCTGCTACAGTGAGTAGGAAAGAAGGGAAAGTCGGCACATGCAGTTCTCATCCTGGTTTCTCTTCATTCTCATCCTTATAGCCTAGACTATGAGTGGTTGGAGTAGCTGACCTAACGGTGGTTTGCTTCAGTACCTCCATTTGCCCCGTGGCATTAAATAAGGATTAAATAAGGAAACAGAGTACTTCACCAGTGTTCGCTTTGGATGGCTTTTTTTTTTTTTTTCTCACACATGCACGCTCTCTCTCTGCCTCTCAAATAAATACCGTTTCTAAAAAAAATAAATTTCTCTTGGCAACTCAGCCGGACTTCAATTGACAGCTGCCCCCTACAAGTCAGCCACTCCCCTTCGTATGAAATTCACCCCTAGCCAAAAAGGACAGGAAGACTCTGAATTTCTCCATCTGCTGCTTGTTGGGTGGCTTGGAATTTCAGCCTGGAGGCTGCCATGCAAGTTCGTGCTCCAACGTTTTGTAAGGGTCAAGAGTTTGAACCTCAGTTCTTGCTTCACTTACTTGTTTTACGGGCCACTGAAGGCTTGGTAGGGGGTCACATCATCTCATTCTGTGGTGGTCGTGTCCCAGGTGAGTACAGAGGCAGGGGCTGATGTGATCAGGCGTGGAGCAGCCAGGGCCCAGTTGCTGCAGTAGCATGTCAGCCGGAAGGCAGAGCCTGTTGCCAGGAGGAAGATGGTGAGGAACTGTTACTGACAAAGCCCCCCACAGAGTCATAGATTTCTTCAAAAACAAAACAATGGATTTCCAAAGAACTCTCCTGTGTAAGTCTTAAAGAGAAGGGGAAGATGGGGTGAGAACTTCTGTGTATCACAACAAACCAGTAATTAGCAGGAGACTCAGGGTTGAAGTTATCTCTTAGAGATAGCTTAGGGGCCTGAGCTGTGGCCAGCATCCCATATGGACACCACTTCTAGACCCGGCTGTTCCACTTCCAATCCAGCTCTCTGCTATGGCCTGGGGAAGCAGAAGATAGCCCAAGTGCTTGGGTCCCTGCACCCGCGTGGGAGACCAGGTAGAGAAGTACCGGGCTCCTGGCTTTGGATTGACACAGATCCAGCTGTTGCTCCCATTTGGGGAGTGACCTTTCTCTCTGTCTCCCCCTCTCACTGTCTGTAACTCTACCTTTCAAATAAAATAAATAAAATCTTAAAAAAGGAGCATAGATTCCAGCACCATTAGTTGAAATAAGACTTTGAAGCTGATAAACTCTGAGTTAGATGTGTTCTAGCCTCCTGTCCATGTTAATAGTGATTACTAATGCATACTCAGCCCTTCTGTGCCAAGCATCGAACTCAGTAATTTATTTACATTCACTCACCCATCCCCACCCAGTACATTCTAGTATTTTTCCTATTTTACTCATTCGGAAACTAAGTCACAGAAGGCTGATGGTATAAGCCTAGTTAGCACTCACAGCTCTCCCTGAGTCATCAATCGTACCATCCTGAGGAAATGAGCTGCCCACTAGGAGCCAAGAGCCCTGGCTTCTGGTTTAGACACTTCTATGCATTCCCTGTCCCACCGGGAGCAAGTCCTGAGCCTCATCCGTGCCTTGGTTAGCTGGCCTGTGATTCTGGGCCTTTCCCATCTACCATTCAGAGAAGAGCTGTTCCAAAGACTCAGTAAGATGAAAGATTTGAAAATGCTTTGACATAGCAGGAGTCACCATGCAGATGCCCCCCACCCCCGCCACGTTATTTTTTATTGCCATCTATTTGGTTTCAGCTTTGGGACTTTTTTGGTACAATGGTCCCAATTTTGAACTTACTTTGAGAATTTCCAACTCTCTAAAAAAAGTAGCTTAATACTCTGTGTCTGAAGGGGAAGGACACAGGGCCATGCTGACTTTCTAAATCATGAGGAAATAAAAAAGGAACTATGTGGAGGTGTATCCCAAGAACACAGACCCAGCAGCAGAGACAATAGCTACTGGAGGAAGGCGTACGGGCAGAGCAGCCTTTGTAGGCGAGTGACTTCACGCTGCCCGTCACAAGTGCTTCCTGTGCTTTATTTGTTGGGTCTTTGAAAGACCCTCTGTGGGCTCCCAACCCACCGAGGATGACAGGATTTCTCCCGGAAGCCCACCCCTACTAGGGTCATCCCAAGACCATGGAAGTACCATGGGTCTTTGAGGCTTGGCAGAGGGTGGGAGAGTGCAGGGCAACGAGAGACCTATCACCAATGAACTCAAGACGAAAGCTATTCTCTGAGGAGGTGTGGTCTGAATTCAACAGTAAAACAAAGTGTTAAAGGAGCAGAAGAACAAGGGAGAAGGGTGGCTCACTGGCGCAGAGTCGAGGGGGCTCCTTACCAGTGAGGAGGGTGACCTTGGCCTTCCTTATCCCGCCCCCCTTCATACCCTCCTCCCTCTCTCTTGCGCCGTCTCAGTCCTGTCCTGTGATTACCTCTGCAGTAAAGGTTGATGTGGCGATGCTCACAAAGCTCAAACTTATTTAAGAATCCATTATTATAGGGAAACAATATTATCTCAGTTTTATTGTTTAAGAAGTAAAGATTGGACTCCAGCTTGGGGACCATAATACTGAGCTGCATTATGGAGTAGCTGATGTAATTCAAAATGGTTTGTGTCACTGGGCTATATTCCCTGGACAGTAAGCAACTAATTGGCTGCTGCACACACTTTCTATCAGGCAGAAGCATTGACTAACTTCATACCCATTGGTTCTCTGCAGTCTCTCATTTACTCGTCCTAGGAACAAAGGTTCCTCTTTAAGCAATGGCTGCAGTTGCAGCCCACTCAGTATTTTTGCCCTTGATTTCATCACCTCCTTTTCTCCTGCTAATTTTTCCATTCTTGTTCCACCTACCCTGTCCCCACCCGCCCTGTCTGAATTAGCCCTGGCTTTGTTCCTCTCTACTCAGGGGCCCCCTCCCCACTGCAACACTCCCCTGGGTTCAGTCTGCCTCTTCCTGCTGGCCACATTTCTGCACACTTCCAAAGTGCCCCCAGTCACTGAGGCTTTCACCTCCACTGTCTTTTTGACTTGTCCGTTTGCCTGGCTCTCCACGCACCACTGGCTACCAAGATCTACAGCGCTCCTCTCATTGGTCCCAGAGGTCCCCCTCTCCTTAACAGCCTCGGCCCCGCTTTCCAGCACCAGAGCTCATCACCCGCAGAGCTCATCACCTGACACAGTTCACGGCGGCCTCCCTTCTAGTGCCTCCTGCAGACTCCTTTCTCCATAGTATATCATCAGGACTCCACAATCTTGCTTCTCTCTCCAGCCTGCTTCCAGCTAGTCCCTCAGCATAAATATTGCACACTAAGTTATACTCCGTTCTCAAAACCAATCTCGTCTGTACCGTTTTGTTGGGGCCTTTCCCCCTTCTCTAGAGTATACAGTATTTTCTTCCTGTTGCCCCACTTCCTAGCTTTCCATTTAAGGGTCCAGGTCAAACGCTTCCCACTGTGACGTCTTCCCCCATCATCATAGCTCTGAGACCACCTTCCACCTCTCTGTTTCTCTGGCATTTTGCTTGCACCATTCAGGTAACTCCATGTTTCTCTGGGCAGACTGGTAAGGATCGGATGCGCAGACTGACATTCAAATCCTCTCCGTCACTGACTCGGTGTGAAAAATTGGAAAAGTTCCTGAATCTGTTTCCTGCTTTGTAAAAGTGGAGTGTGAATGCCTACTTTTAAGGGCAATTTTAAACATTAAACACAATATCTGTAAAGAATCAAGTGAATCTTAAGTACTTCACCAATGATAATTGTCATTGTAGAATATTTGCACATATGTGTTAACTCCTGTTTGATTAAATCTCCTTAAAATTACCAGTCCGTGGGCTGGCTGTTGTGGTTCAGTGGGTGAAGACTGCTTGTGGTGCTGGCATCCCATAACTGAGTGCTGCTCTGCTTCCAGTCCAGCTCCCTGCTAGTGCAGAAGATGGTCCAGGTAGTGGGGCTGCTGCCGCCTGTGTGGGAGACCCAGGTGGAATCCCTGGCTTCTGGCTTTGGCCTGGCCCAGCCAGGCTTTTGTGGCCATTTGGGGAGTGAACCAGTGGATAAAAGATCTCTTTCTCTCTCTCTATCACTCTGCCTTTTTTTAAAAAAAAAAAAAATCCAATCAAACCAATGTTAACTCCCATATTGTACCTGAAGTTTATTTCCAATG
Source organism: Oryctolagus cuniculus (assembly GCF_964237555.1). Classification (NCBI taxonomy): domain Eukaryota; kingdom Metazoa; phylum Chordata; class Mammalia; order Lagomorpha; family Leporidae; genus Oryctolagus; species Oryctolagus cuniculus. The sequence continues at coordinate 59,042,467 of NC_091438.1, forward strand.
CAAAATACACCCCCAAAAAACATTCATTGAGAAGGAAATGAATTTTATCAGGAATAACTTTTTTTTAAAAGATTTATTTATTTCACTTGAAAGAAAGAGTTATATATAGCGAGGAAGAGACACAAAGAGGAAGAGATCTTCCATCCATTGGTTCACTCCCCAAATGGTTGCAATGGCCTGAGCTGGGCCAGACCAAAGCCAGGAGCCAGGAGCTTCTTCCAGGTCTCCCATGTGGGTGCGGGGGCCCAAGGACCTGGGCCATCTTCTGTTGCTTTCCCAGGTGAATCAGCAGGGAGCTGGATTGAAAGTTGAGCAGCTGGGAATCGAACAGGTGTCCATATGGGATGCTGGTGCCACAGGTGGGGCTTTACCCACTATGCTACCACACCAGCCCATAACTACTGTATGTTAGGCACGAAGAAACAGGCTGGGGCAAGGGCAGTTGAAGGAGGGACCTTCTGATACCTTTGAAGTCACACCTGTAGAAGAGTAGAAGGATATCTAGATATGCTCCCTGCCTGGTACAAACGCTAGGAGATTCAGGATGGGCTTCAGTTGAGGTTTTTTGCAGTTTGAGAAGGGCTGCTGTACAGCTCACAGCCACAAGAGTGAGGCACTGAGGTGCGGTATAGAACATACACACCTGCAGGAAGGTTAAGTGGCTTCTCTCGTCTTGAACTCCAGCCTTCCCCAATCACTATTGGTTCCTCCTGTGACTCTCCAGCTTTCTTGCCCTTCAAAGTAAAACAGGTGAGCTCAAGAGTGCCCACAGAGCTCTTTGCTGGTGCCAGCGGATCCTGCACTCAGTCCTGGCTCTGATTCCTTTTGCTCACCCAACCTGTTAGAATGGCACTAAGGGCCTGACCCTATATCTACTCCAGAATCTTAAGGCTCTCACGTGAGTTCAAGAAGCTCACCGCTGGTTGTGCTGCTTCAGTAATGGAGCCAGTTTCTTAATTTTTTTTAAGATTTTATTTATTTATTTGAGAGGTAGAGTTACAGACAGTGAGGGGGGAAACAGAGAGAAAGGTCTTCCTTCCGTTGGTCCACTCCCCAAATGGCAGCAACGGCTGGGGCTGTGCTGATCTGAAGCCAGGAACCAGGTGCTTCTTCCTGGTTTCCCATGTGGGTGCAGGGGCTCAAGCACTTGGGCCATTTTCTACTGTTCTCCCAGGCCACAGCAGAGAGCTGGATTGGAAGAGAAGCAGCTGGGACTAGAACCAGTGTCCATATGGGATGCTGGCACCACAGATGGAGGATTAATCTACTGTGTCAGGTGCCGGCCCTGGAGCCAGTTTTTTTTGAAAGCCTCCTAACCCCACTGTGGCTATTAACACCTGTTTCTTTTGACTTCTCTTTCAGTGGTTAGGACAGAACCTCAGGTTATGATTCCGGGGCAGTGCTGCCCATGACCTTTAAGAACTCCAAGGACTAGGATCACAATAGCAGCCAGGGTAGGGCCGGGGTTGGAGAATTCAAGCTTTAAATCAAGTCTAAGGTAACAAATAAGAAAACATCCTAGACGTGGAGCCAGTTGTGAGCTCTGCCATTCACATGCTCATAGCTTTGGCATGGTCACTTAAATAGTCCAGAAATATGCCAGTAACTACATTAAACTGAAATTGGCTAAATAGTTATAAGCGAGAAGATTGACAATGCTTCTTTCAAAAATTGCTCGAGTATGTAGTGCTTATTGGAGGCATACCATAGATCCAGCAAGGGTAAAGTGAAAGGATGGGAAATGTATACCATGTAAACACTAACCAAAAGAAAGTTGGCATCGAGGCGGGGCAAGATGGCGGAATAGGAAGGGAGCACACTGATAGTCCGGGGAGAGACAGTTTAATAAAAGTGGAGATACTGCAGGTTCAAGGAAGAGTAGGGGAAGAAACAGCAGAAGAAACGCTTCCGGAACGAGTGATTCACAGTGGACCTGCGTGGAGAGCGTGGGAGCCCACAGTTTGGGACACCAGTGGCAGACTCAACACACCAGCGCTGGAACGCGAGGTGAGCCAAACCTCAATAGCCGAGACACCAGCAGGCAAGCAGAAAGAGGAGACTAGAGGGAACAACCCCGGGGGGAAAAGTTCACCAGGCTAACTAGAAGAGAGAGAGAGAAAGTGACTGATACGGACACGGGTTTCTCTCTCTCTGCTCACCTCTCAAAGGCGAGCAAGACAAAGAGCAGGCGCCATCTTGGACATATGTCATAAGCAGAGCGACCTCAGGTCTGCACCGGCCCTGAGCCTAGCAGAAAAACCTGACTCTGGGCAGGGTGAATTAACAGGAGAATAGGACCTAGTAAATGTGTGGTGCTACTGAACCGAGACTGTGAAAAAAGAGATGGTGGGGGAGAGAACTCATGGAATTCACGTGAGTACTCTCCAGAGACACTACAATTCTGTAACTTTGGCAACCCAGTGGGAGACTGAAGGAGAATTTGAGCCCACTCTGAGGGCAGAACAGATTCCCTGTGTGGTCCTTGGGAAAGAGCTTCCGATCTCTGGCTCCTGTGGGTATATCATTTACCTGCTAACTACCTCCAACCTCGTTCAGCTGTGCGGAATTACTTCCCTTTTGAATCAAAAAAAGAAAGAGAGAGAGAGATCTATCACGCCTACCCTGGGAGTGTCACCTTTGGCACACCAAACAGAGCTCTCAGGCCACACCCATCTCAAGCCTCTAAGGCTCCATCAAAAACAGACAGTCCACTTAATCTAGAGTCATAGTATAACAAGAAAAAGCACCACAGTGAAGAAACCAAATATCTACAATATGCCAAATAACAAATGCAAAAACTGAGGTAATAAAAACAAGGAAGTCACTATGACGCCCCTAAATGAAAAAGACACCCCAATTCAAGATTATGAAGATGATGAGATAGAAGAAATGCAAGAAGCAGATCTCAAAAAATTGATAAGAACATTAAGAAGTTCTCAAAAACAAATTCTTGAACTACAGAAATCCTTAATGGACAAGATAGAAAATCTCTCTCGTGAAAATGAAATATTAAGGAGGAATCAAAATGAAATGAAACAACTAGTACAACAGGAAACTGTGATAGTGACGAGAAATCATAATGAAGTGAAGAATTCAATAGATCAAATGACAAACACATTAGAGAGCCTTACAAACAGAATGGGTGAAGCAGAAGAGAGAATATCGGACTTAGAAGACAGAGAACAGGAAAGGATACAGTCAGACCAAAGAAAAGAAGAGGAAATTAGAAATCTAAAACATATTGTCAGGAATCTTCAGGATACTATTAAAAACCCAACATTCGGGTTCTAGGAGTTCCTGAAGGCATGGAGAGGGAGAAAGGATGAGAAGGCCTTTTTAATGAGATATTAGCAGAAAATTTCCCAGGTTTGGAGAAGGACAGAGAAATCCTAGTACAGGAAGCTCACAGAACCCCTAATAAACACGACCAAAAGAGATCCTCACCACGACACGTTGTAATTAAACTCTCCACAGTGAAACATAAAGAAAAGATCCTAAAATATGCAAGAGAGAAACGTCAGATTACTCTCAGAGGATCTCCAATCAGACTCACAGCTGACTTCTCATCAGAAACCCTACAAGCTAGGAGGGAATGGCGAGATATAGCCCAGGTACTAAGAGAAAAAAACTGCCAGCCCAGAATATTATATCCTGCAAAGCTATCATTTGTGAATGAAGGTGAAATAAAGACTTTTCATAGCAAACAGAAATTGAAAGAGTTTGTCGCCACTCGTCCAGCCCTGCAAAAGATGCTTAAAGATGTGTTGCACACAGAAACACAGAAACATGGTCATCAATATGAAAGAAGGTAAAGGAAGGAAACCTCACAGCAAAAGATCACAGGGAATTCAAAGCATATATTAGAACTTATCTTTGGCAAATGGCAGGGAAAAGTTACCAATTATCATTAGTCACATTGAACATTAATGGCCTGAACTGTCCAGTTAACAGACACCGATTGGCTGGACTTGGAACCAACCCAAATGCCCATCAACAGTAGACTGGATAAAGAAATTATGGGACATGTACTCTATAGAATACTATACAGCAGTCAAAAACAACAAAACCCAGTCATTTGCAACAAGATGGAGGAATTTGGAAAACATCATACTGAGTGAATTGAGCCAGTCCCAAAGGGACAAATATCATATGTTCTCCCTGATCGGTGACTACTAACTGAGCACCAAGGGGGAAACTCATTGAAATGAAATGGACACTATGAGAAACAGTGACTTGATCAGCTCTTGTCCTGACGGTTGATGTACAGTGTAATACTTTATCCATTTTAGTATTTTTTTTTGTTCTAGTACCATTGGTTGAACTCTGTAATTAACACACAATTATTCTTGGGTGTTTAAATTTTAACTGAAAAGTGATCCCTGTTAGGAATTTGGAAAACATTATGTTGAGTGTAATAAGCCAATCCCAAAGGGACAAATACCACTTGTTCTCCTTGGTAGGTGACAACTAACTGAGCACCAAAAAGGAAACCTGTTAAAGTGAAATGAACACTAGGAGAAACGGTGACTTGATTAGCCCTCACCCTGACTGATGATGAGCTACTTGATATGTTATCCCTCTTAGTATTTTGTTTGTTTGTTCTACTTAATACTTTTGGTTGAATACTGTAATCAATACACAATTCTTCTTAATTGCTGCAACTTAACTGAAAAGTGATCGCTGTTAAATATAAGAGTGGGAATAAGAGAGGGAAGAGATGTGCAATTCGGGACATGCTCAAGCTGACTTACCTCAAGCGGTAGAGGTAGAAACATACCAGGGGATTCCAATTCAATCCCATCAAGGTGGCATGTACCAATGCCATCCCACTAGTCCCAGTGATCAATTTCTGTTCACAATTGATCATAATGATAGGACTAAGAACCAAAGGGATCACAGAAACAAGACTAGTGTCTGCAAATACTAGCTGATAGAATAAAAAAGGGAGAGAACAATCCAACATGGGAAGTGAGATACACAGCAGACCCATAGAATGGCAGATGTCCTAAACAACACTCTGACCTCAGAATCAGCCCTTAAGGCATGAAGATCTGGCTGAAAAGACCATGAGAGTATTTCAGGCATGGAAAGCCAAGACACTCTGGGGAAAAAAAAAAAAAAAAACCTAAATGAAAGATCTCTGCGAGTGAGATCCCAGTGGCAAGAATGGGTCATCCAAGAAGGAGGTACCTTTCTCTGAAGGGAGGAGAGAACTTCCACTTTGACCATGGCCTTGTCTAAATATGATCAGAGTCAGTGAACTCAGGGGGCTTCCATAGCCTTGGCAGCTCATGACAAGAGCCTAGGGTGATTACTGATGCCATAAACAAGAGTGTCAATTTGTTAAGTCAACAACAGGAGTCACTGTGCACTTACTCCTCATGTAGGATCTTTGTCCTTAGTGTGCTGTACATTGAGATTTAATGCTATAACTAGTATTCAAACAGTATTTTTTACTTTATGTTTCTGTGTGGGAGCAAACTGTTGAAAGCTTTACTTAATGTATGCTAAACTGATCTTCTGTATATAAAGAGAAACAAAAATGAATCTTGATGTGAATGGAAGGGGAGAGGGAGTGGGAAAGGGGAGGGTTGCGGGTGGGAGGTACGTTATGGGGGGGAAGCCATTGTAATCCATAAGCTGTACTTTGGAAATTTATATTCATTAAATAAAAGTTTGAAAGAAAAAAAAAGAATATCCATAAAAAAAAGAAAGTTGGCATCACTGACATCAGATGAAGTAGACTTTAAAATAAGAGGCATCCCTAGAGACAGAGATTTTATGATAATGGGTTGATCAAACAAAAAGATGCCACAGTTCTAAATTCCCTTGGGCTCGGTAACATAACTTTTAAATACATAAAGCAAACATGGACAGAACTAAAAGGAGAACTAGGAAAGTCCACCATCATAGTAGGAGATTTTAAAGTGAAGGAACAAAGATAAAAGTCTGTAAATGTTTAGATTTGAACATGCTGTTAATAAATTTGTCCTAATTGATGCCTACAAACTATTAATATGCACAGTTGCATAATTTCATTCTTTGCAAGTGTGAGGGAGGAGTGGAGGAAGAAAGGGCCCTTGCATCCAGATAGTTCGCATCACTTACAGTACCTACAGGACAGAAATCCTCTAATGAAGAGACAGAAACTAGCAGGTAGTTCTAAGAGGTGTGGATACAAGAAAGTTGAGAGTGTTGATTTGGGAATGGAAATCAGGTAGGAGGTTCAAAGAAGTCCTTCTGGTAAAAGGTGAGTCACAAGTGGAAGGTAGGAAGGAAGGAGGTGCAGTCCCCATCGCCTGTAATCTTCATCAGGTGTTGTAGCTCATGGTCAACACCATGAGAAAACACCTACGTCAAGCTATTTGTGTGATAATGCTTGCTCATTTATTTAATTATTACCTAATGCATGCCTACATTGTGTCAGGTACTGTGGAAGAGCCTGGAAAACAAGACAGTGCTAATTTATATCACTGGTGCAGATAGAAGAATAAAAAGTATGACCCAGTGAGTTAAGTGCTATAAGGCAAATTAGTCCAGAGTAACTATTTCAGTGACTAATTGGAAATCCAGCTTACAGAGTTAGCCTCCATGCGTCTAGATTTAAAGATTCAAAGGAGGGGCCAGGGCTGTGGCCTAACGAGTTAAGCCCCTGTCTGTGGCGCAGGCATCCCATAGGCACACCAACTTAGAGGCCCTGCTAATGTGCCTGGGAAAGCACCCAAAGATGGCCCAGTGCTGGGGCCCCTGCACCCACGTGGGAGACCCGGATAAAGCTCCTGGCCTCTGGCTTCTGACCAGCCCAGCTCTGGCGGTTGGGGCCATTTGGGGAGTGAACCAGCAGAAGGAAGATCTCTGTCTCTCTCTCCCTCTAACTCTGCCTTTCAAATGAATAAATAAATCTAAAAAAAAAAAAAAAGAAAAAAAAAAGAAAAAGATTCAAAGGAAATGGTCCGAGTTGGGGGAGGGAATCAAGGAAACATTTTTGGAGAGCATTATTAGCATTGAGGCACAGTAAAGACAATAGGGAAGTGAGGCAAGCCCAGCCACATCACGTGAAAACAAAACACTAAAAACTGTAAAATACGTCTGATCTGCTGACGACATGGAGAGATGTCTGTGAAAGTGGAAGAAAGTGAGGTATAAATGAATATGCTTCTGTATATATAACCCCCCCCCCACACACACACACAATCATGGGTACGGATGGATTAGTCTGCAAAATGGGACTACAGGAAAAGTAAGACTGCTGTAAAACTAGTCGCAGGGCCTTTAAGTTTCTTGTATCGGGGAATGGAGTTGCTTACCCTACCCCTTGAAGCTGGGCTGCCAGTCTTATTTGCTTTGATGAATAGAATGCAGCTAGAGTGACACTTAGTTCTGGGTCTTGGTCTGAAGACACCAGGCAGCTCTTGCTCCCCTACTCTTGGAAAGCTGAGACTGCCATGTGCCCGTGCTGGCCTGGGCGATGATGAGAAGCACAGGGCTGCTTACTCCAAATGGCCCCACCTGACAGCCAGCAATTCCCAGAAGCAGAGGAGCCTTTCAGTTGATGCCAACTGAGTGGAGAAGCATGAGCAAACCCAGCTAGGCTAGGAGTGCCCGGCTCTCCCTAGCCAAAATGCCAGCCCATAGAACTGTGAGCTAAATAAATTGTGGCTGTGGAGTTTTCTAAAAACTTAAATGTAGACTTTTTTTTTTGAAATTTGGCTAGAAAACACATACTATCAAGTTTACTCTCTGAATCATTTTTAAGTTTAGTAGTGTTAACTGTAATCACATTTTGTGCAACAGCTCTCTAGAACTTTCTCATTTGCAAAACTGAAACTCTATGCCAGTCAAAAAACAACTCCTCTTTCTCTCCCTCCACACCCCCAGCTCTTGGCAATCACCCTTCCACTTTCTGTTTCCATGATTTTGACTACTCTAGATGTCCCATAAAATTGGAATCGTACACTATTTGTTCTTTGTGACAGGTGTATTTCACTCCTCATTAGTATCCTTAGGTTTTTTCTAAACTGTACCATGGGAAATGTACTCTGGGGAGATATGTCATACAGCAAAAATTAGCCAACACAAAAAGGGTGACTTCAAAGGTTTTGATTCATTAGGTCGGGGGTAAACACTTGGACTTTGATGAAAATACTGGTCTAGATACAAGTTGGAGTGAAAAACAACAGGAAAGGCTTGTGATCCAAGCCCGGAGCCTCATCCAAGCCTGGACAAGACTTCCCATGCCGAGTCAGCCCGTGAGCTTTGTCCTCTAGCCCAGCTGTCCTTCAGAAGCGTGTTAATGGGTGTTCTGTTCCTGAAGAAGACGACTCTTCGATGGAATATGTTGGAGAAATGCTGTAGATGAGATTCTTCTCTTGGTAAATCACAATTCCTACTAAACTGAGAGCCCTGAGAAGTCCTGTAAGCTTGAACTGGCATTTCCCAACTATAGTGAATCCACGGAAGTGTTTCCCAAGTATCTCACATGGCCATCCTGCAGAGCATGCCAAGAAGCGGGTATAGTAGGCAATGTTTCCCAATTGTTAAAGAATATCTGTTATATGTATTTATTGATATTTTAGAGTATATTTTCTATAAAGTTTAAAAAACATTGCAGTCCTGTCCAATAGAAAAATAAATGAGAATTATATATATAACTCTAAATTTTTTTATGTTTTTTTTTTGATTTATTGATTTGAGAGGCAGAATTACAGACAGAGAGGCAGAGACAGAGAGAGAGCTTCCTTCCATCTGCTGCTTCCCTCCTCAAATGGCTGCAATGGCCAGAGCTGGGCCAATCCGAAGCCAGGAGTCAGCAGCCAGCAGCTTCTTCCGGGTCTCCCATGCAGGTGCAGGGGTCCAAGTACTTGAGCCATCTTCCACTGCTTTCTCAGCCCATTAGTAGGGAGTCAGATCAGAAGTGGAACAGCCGGGACTCAATCAGCACCCATATAGGGTGTTGGTGCCACAGGTGGAGGCTTAGCTTACTACACCACAGCCCCAATCCCAACTCTAAATTTCTTTTTTAAAAATTTTTATTTATTTATTTATTTTTATTTTTTGACAGGCAGAGTGGACAGTGAGAGAAAGAGACAGAGAGAAAGGTCTTCCTTTGCCATTGGTTCACCCGCCAATGGCCGCCGCAGCCGGCGCACTGCACTGATCTGATGGCAGGAGCCAGGTGCTTCTCCTGGTCTCCCATGCGGGTGCAGGGCCCAAGTACTTGGGCCATCCTCCACTGCACTCCCTGGCCACAGCAGAGAGCTGGCCTAGAAGAGGGGCAACCGGGACAGAATCTGGCACCCCGACCAGGACTAGAACCCGGTGTGCCGGCGCCGCAAGGCGGAGGATTAGCCTAGTGAGCCGCGGCCCCGGCCCAAAAAATTTTTATTAATTTATTTATTTTTGACAGGCAGAGTTAGACAGTGAGAGAGAGAGACAGAGATAAAGGTCTTCCTTTTCTGTTGGTTCACCCCCCAAATGGCCACTAAGGCCAGCCCTCTGCGGCCGGCGCGCTGTGCCGATCCGAAGCCAGGAGCCAGGTGCTTCCTCCTGGTCTCCCATGTGGGTGCAGGGCCCAAGGACCTGGGCCATCCTCCACTGCACTCCTGGGCCACAGCAGAGAGCTGGACAGGAAGAGGAGCTACCGGGATAGAATCTGACGCTCCAACCAGGACTAGAACCCGGGGTGACAGCGCTGCAGGAGGAGGATTAGCCTAGTGAGCTGTGGCACTGGCCCCCACTCTGAATTTCTTAATAACCACATTTAAAATAGTAAAAACCAGTGAAATTGATTTAATAATATATTTTATTTAATATGTATCATTTAAGCATGTAATCACTATAAAAATTGAGATCTTTGCCTTTTCCTCTTCTTACTAAGTGTGCTAGTTCATTTCCTGTTGCTATAATTAATAGTGCAGGCAAGCCAGCTTTGTAAAGAAAAGTGGTTCATTGAACTCACAGTTCTGGAGGTTGAAAGTCTAAGCAAGACACAGGCTCTGGCAAGGGTCCCCCTTGGCTGTGTCACCTCAAGGCAGACACAATGGCCAGAGCAGGTCTGAGAGGGAGAATTCAAATTGCTGAAGAGGGAGCAAGAGAGAGTCTGGGAGACCCACAATCCCTTCCAAGAGTGGGTCCCCCAGTGGCCTACGGACCTCCCACCAGTCCCCACCTCTTAAAGGTTCGCCACCTCCCATTTTGCCATACATGCCAAGCTTCTAACACATGACACTTTGGGGGAGGAATGACATCCAACCATAAGTCTTCAAAATCTGGGATGAAGTTTATACTGGGAAGACATCTCTGGTCTAGCCACCTTTCAAGGGCTCAATAGCTACCTGTGGATACCATATTAGCACAACTCTAGAGAAACCTGCCTTTTATTTTACAAGCTCCTGTAGAGCTTATATCTTGCCTTTTATTTTATAATTCCTCCACAGATTTACTTTGATTGAGTCTCAAACTTAAACTCTCCCTTTCTTTCAAGTGCTGCTATAGGGAATATTCATATGTTAAATACGCTTTGTGTTTGCTGTAAGAATGCTGACCTTCACATTATACAGGTTCTGGTCATTAAAATCCTGGAGGGAAGTAGGTTTCTGGTCTTAGAATCTAAAAGAGCTGTTCATGTTCATTTATTCTGATTTTTCTGGACATTATAGATTATGTAACAATTTCCTTTTCCATTTTCTATTGCTTACCAAAAATGCAGAACTGAATCGGTGGCCCACACATAGCGTTAAGTATAGGATAACATTCTCCAAAATTTGTTTAGTTTCTTGCTAGCTTACAAAAAGCTGGTGATGGGTCTGGTGCTGTGGCATAACAGGTAAAGCTGCTGCCTGTGACACCAGCTCTCCTATACGGGTGCCAGTTCGAGGCCCAGCTTCTCCACTTCAAATCCAGCTCCCTGCTAATGGCCTGAGAAAGCAGCGGATGATGCCCTGAACCCAAATGGGAGACCTGGAGGAGGCTCCTAGCTCCTGGCTTGGGATTAGTCCAGTTCCGGCCGTTGCAGCTATTTGGGGAGTGAACCAGCAGATGGAAGACCTCTAACTCTCCTTCTCTCTTTGTAACTCCTTAAAATAAATAAATCTTTTTTTTTTTTTTTTTTTTTTTTTTTTTTACAAAAAAGCTAGTGTCATTAGGAACTTGTGTGAAATGCTGGGGCACTGGTGGAAGAGCCACCTGTCATCTCCAAATGATTACTCTGGCAGCAATTCTTTAAAAATCAGAGTGTGGGGGGAGTTAAGGAGTGGGGGGAGTGAGGAACTAGAGGCAGAAAAACAGGAGTGGAGCACGTGCCTGTGAGTAGGTCGAATTGGGGCAACATCTGGGGCCTGGGGCCAGGCTTGCCCACCCCCTACCTGGGTCCCTAGAACTTCTCTGCCAGTTTTTAAGACCTTGGGTGTTGCCCAGCTGCCGCTTGTCGCAGGAGATGGTAGCACCAGCACCAGCCCCTGTGCCACCCCTGGCCAGACAGCGGAGGTCCTGCCCAGCGCTCCACCAAGGGCAGCTGTAGGAATCTTCGGAGCTCTGGGGCCGCAGGGCACAGGGGCAGGGCTGTGGGCAGCTGCGCTCCCCCTGCGGGTTCCCTGGGCCTGGTGGAGCTGCCCTTCCAGCCAGCTCTGGGCCTTGGTCCGTCCTATGGAGCATTTCCCTTGGATTCCCGCCGGCGGTTGTGTTTCCTGGCAGCTCAAGCCGCCTCGGGGATGTTGGCTGCCTCTCCAAAGGTTTTGAAAAACTTTCACAACCTCAGGTCACCCAGGCAGTGGGTGGATGAAGGGCGCGGGTGGCTAGGAGAACTGTGGGCTGTGCTGTTATTGACAGTAGAGTCCAGAGTGTGCGTCCCTTTCTGGGAACAGGGATGGGGTTTCCCCTGCAGGCCTGCCTTGCCTCGTCCTGTCGCGCTCCATCCTGTCCCCCGCTGCTGCCTGCAGTGCCCTCGTCGGCCTCTGAGCGAGGTCCCTTCCGCTCAGTGCCCCTCTACCTGGACGTCCCCCACGAGGCCTGGGGACTGTGGGTCTCTCTGAGTGGGGGTCCAGTCCTATGCGGGAGAAGTGGGCGGAGGGAGAGGAGAGGTATTGTCGCTACCTGCGCGGCGCGATCCCGCCTAGTTGGATCATTGTGCGCCGGCGGTGTGGACACAGGTGCTGGTGTCTGGTCGGTCTCGCCCAGCCCCACCAGGAAGCCACCTGGCGGCGGCGGCGGCGGCGGCGGCGGCGGTGAAGCTCCATCCTCCCGGCGCTGCCTGCCTGTCGATGGAGCCGCGGGGAGAGAGCTGGGGCGTCCTGGGGGACTGGACTTCGCGTGCTGCCACCTGGCCTGATCCATTTCCCCTCCGTTCTAGGATCCGAAGGCTGGCGCCTGGGCTGGGAAGGGGGCTGGTCTCCGGATGTGGTGGGGCCAAAGGGCAGCGCAGAGTGAGGGTTCTGGTCTTGGCCCCGGGAGCCAGACAGCCGTGAAATGCATTTTCCCAGCTGTTTGGCTTGAGGCACGTCCCGGCCCCTAGGGTCAGCTTCCTGTTTGTAAAGTGAGTTGTAGACCGTGACGACCACAGAGCCCAGGACCGGCCTGCTCAGAGCGCTAGTGTGAAGTGTTATCAAAGAAACAGAGCAGCAGGAAGGATGGACCTTGAACAGCGGGCTGGGGAATACCAAGGGTGACCTCAGCTGTTCTTGCTTCCCAGACTAGTCAGGGCATTAAGATCGGCCCGCCGCCAGGGTGTGGGGATTCTTAAACTGAGGATTCTAATGGGGACGCCGGTGTGAGGAGCTGCGAGGGTCACAAGGCAGGCTGGGAAACCCTGGGCCGGATGCGCCCCAGTGGCTGGGAAACATATGCAAAGTATGTCAGATCAAGTTCACGGTCTGTTTTCAGCGCCAGCTCGCTGAACCGCTGGCCAGCATTTGGGGGTCAAATATGGGTTCTTTCCAGCTGCCTCTGAGGCTGTTCGATAAAACCAGTGAAATATCTGATCAGTAATTCTGGGTGTCTTCTCATGAATGATTCCAAACCCAGACACCGCTGAGAGTGAAGGCCGGATTGAAACTAGGCAATTATCTGGAATATTTAATTGGGTTTGAAAAATCTTTTGCTATACGATGGATTTAGAAAAGACTTTCAGGGGCCGCTGCTGTGACAGAGTGGGTAAAGCCACTGCCTGCAGTGCCGGCATCCCATATGAGTGCCAGTTTGTGTCCTGGCTGCTCCACTTCCGATCCAGCTCTCTGCTATGGCCTGGGATAGCAGGACAAGATGGCCCAAGTCCTTGGGCCCCTGCACTCACCTGGGAAAACCAGAAGAAGCTCCTGGCTCCTGCCTTCAAATTGGCACAGCTCCGGCCTTTGCAGTCAATTGGGGAGTGGCCCAGTGGATGGAAGACCTCTCTCTCTCTCTCTCTCTCTCTCTCATTCCATCTCTCTGCCTCTCTGTAACTCGGCCCTTCAAATAAATAAATATTTAAAGAGCTTTCATTAAAACTGTTTTCCAAAGTGTAAAACTAAATGAAAACATAAAATTCTGAATACTTATTCTCACTACATATTCACAAACTTCAATTCCTTAGCCATGTTGAAGGATCCCAGGAACTAGAAGCAAGCCAGACTAACTCCATCCCACAGCTCCTTGCCAGTTGGGGGACAAACTAAACAAAACAAGACAGAAGCCCATTGTAACGAATATTTGCCCATGGGAGGCAAGATTTAGGTTTTGACACAAACAAGTTAGAAAGGATTCCATTAAGACTGCCCATGGCTTTGCAGTAGCTAATGTGTAACCACTACATTTGCTCTTTGGAGAGGTGGTGTGGTATGAAAGACATACAAATACCCCAGACTGCAAGACCTCAGCAGCTTGGTCTCTTCTTCATCCTCTGGGGGGGGGGGGGCGCTTTTCTATTTTCTACTCAAATAAAACTTCATTTCTTCTCCTCTCACCATTGTGGCCAGTCTCAGACATTGTCATCAACACCAGGACTGCAAACCGGATTCAGCTCACCAGTATTCCTGCACCAATATTTTCAATATGAAGAATAGAGTTTCTCGTTATTGTTTCATCATGTAATTTTCTCTATAACTTCACCTGCAAAGTTGCTTTTCTTGGTTAACAGATGTAAACATGGTTATTCCTTCTGTGTTAGCCTGTTAGGGCTGCTGTAGCAAAAGGCAAGAGACTGAACAGTTTAAAGGGCAGATTTATTTTCTCAGAGTTTCTGGAGGCTGCAAGTGCAGGACGAGGGCTGGTTTCTGCAGAAGGCCCTGGCTCTCTGAGGTGTGTCTGTATCCTCATTCCCTTTTCCTGTCAGACACCAATCATGGATGAAGACCCACCCAAATGCTCCCATTTTGTCCCAATCACCTCTTTAAGAGCTCTCTCTGTAAATGCTTGTATGCTCACGTTCTGCTGTAGGAGGGGCGAATACTTCAATGCATGAATTGTGCAGGGACACCATTCAGCCTGTAACATCTGCTCTCAATTTTCTTTGTAGACCGGAAAATTTCTCTATGGACTTGAAAAATTTCAGTGGACAAAAATTCTCTCTAAAGAGGCACAGAGCAACTTCTGTTAGGTGGGGAATGATTCTCTATTCTAACTTGTGAGTGTTTCACCAGACTTAGATGCAGCAAGATCACAGCCTTCTGTTTCTGTCCACTAAATAGAGCAACAACTGTACTCAATTAAAAACAGTGGCTCCATCAAAGAGTCTTCCTACAAATTGAAACATTCCAAAATACAGTTATAGAATTTCAAAATTGTAAAGCATTTGAGTCTTTAATTTGTTCAATGCCTCTTTTGAGGTCTCCCTATTTGCAATAATTTTTTTCAGTAATATTAACTTACTGAAACTTCAAAAGTTAAAGCATTTTGGAGCTTCATTTGTTGAATACATTTTTATTCTATTTGAAAGGCAGACAGACACACACACACACACACACACACACACACGAGTTACATCCACTCCCCAAACACCCACAACAGTCTCCTGTACTGGGCAATCAGGGTGGCACTGGCTCCAGTTGGTGAAGTAGCAGGTGATTTTGGCTGCTGTGCCTGTGATGGCAGGGGAGTAAGAGGTGGGCCCTGTGCTGGCTAATGTCCCCCACCCCAGGGTAGCCTGGCACCCCCAACCCTCCCATGGGGCCTTACCCAGCTGCAGCAGGAGGGCCATCCCTAAAGAAGGAAAGAGACCTTGCTCAGGGAGTGCCAAGGTGACCCTTTCCCTGGCGGGGAAGTGGCAGGCCTAGGGAAGCACTGGCCAGGAAGTGAAGGGAAGTGGGGCCTGATCCCACCGCCTCTGTATAACCCCTTCCAACTTAGGCCCCTGCATGGTGGTTTTGGAGAAGGTGGCCAGTACTGGCATTGAGTTAGCTATCTGGAAGCTCCAGGAATGGTGTGCAGCTCAGGAGCCAGGAGGATTAAGTTCTAGGTGCTAGAGAGAAGGAAGAACCAGATTCCTGCCCTGAAAGAGCTTACAACCTGGTGAGGAAGTCAAACCTGTAAGCACACGGGTGCAAGGCGATGTGATAAGTGCTAAAATTGAGATTTGAACTGAGGATTATGGAGAATGGGTCAGATAGGGAGGCGATGTTTGGCCTGGGCCTCCCTGCTCCGCCTGGGTGTTTGTGCTGATTCTCTGCTCTCACCTTCTTCCATCGTGATGACCATGTTTCTGTGTTTCTGGGTGTAGCACATCCCTAAGTTTCTTTTGTAAGGTTGGACGAGTGGTGACAAAGTCTTTGAATTTCTGTTTGTTATGGAAGGTCTTTATTTCACTTTCATTTATAAATGAGGGCTTTACAGGATACTGTGAGTCTAACTGGAGAGTCTCTGAAAGCAATCTGGCATTTCTCGCCTGCACATTTTAGAGTCTTGTCTTCATGTTTTACTGTGGACAGTTTGACTACAATGGGTCATGGTGAAGATCTTTTCTGGTCATGTCTATTAGGAGTTCTATCTGCTTCCTGTACTTGGGCATCACTTTCTTTTCTCCATATTAAGAAAGTTTTCTGTAATTATTTCACTAAAAAGGCCTTCTAATCCATTCTCTCTTTCCATGCCTTCAGGAATTCTTAAGACCCATAATTACATGACCTATTAAGGTCATTTGTAGTATCCTTTCACTCTTGGACACTGTGTTTTAGTTTTCTAATGAGCAGGAGAAAAGGCAGGTGGTCAGCAAGCCCCGCACAGCTCTCCTGGGAATGACACCAGCAAACACCAGCACTTTGCTCATTTTGATGGGAAGTTCTAAATGGGAGTTCAGATCTGGAGGGATACTCAATGGCTTTTTATAGAGAACATTGCAGGCCCTGTACTCTGCTCCTACCTACCTCCAGCAGGCAAGATTGGAGACTAGGAATAAAGGGGGAAGGTTGGCACAAGGCTCCCCTTCACGCTCTGAATCTTATCTCTTTTTCATTCTGAGTAATCAACCCAAGGACATAATGGAGATTCTATGAGAACAGCTTTAAAAGGCTATTGAACAAAGATACACTTAGGAAAATGGCATGCCTGGCACACATAGGAGGTTGACCTGGGGTCCAAAGTCAGTACAGGTCAGAGTATGCTCCACGTGTCAAGAGACCGGCTGGGTCCTCAGGGAGGAGTACAGGCAAAGGAAGCCACTCAACCATTTGATTGGGAGACAGTTGTGGGTAGTTCCTGGCCAGGCTTCAACCTCTTGATTTGTTGCTAAAGCAATTAATGTTGAATAGTGGCTACAAGTCTGTGAGTTTTTGCCAAGCTTGGATTGAGAGAGCATCATTTCTCAAGGTTGCTTCTGTTTATTTGAAGATTGCCCGTGTTATAGCAGATGGGGAAATTTGCCAGGATAGATATTTCTAACGAGGCTGTGACTCAGCAGGGAGAAGCAGCAGAGCACTGGACGAGGGCCTAGGGACCATGCACTTGTGTATCAGAGTAGTGACAGCTGCAGAAGCGCCCATGGATTGAGACTTTGAGAGTCACAGTCTTCAGACCAGCCCACCCCTTGATTCCCAGCCTTACGATCATCCAAAAAGTGATGCTACCTACAGGATGCCCACTGTGATGTCATACCGTAAGTTTCTAGACCATGTCTGAGGGCCTCTCTGTCCCAGAAGGCAATGGGAGGAGCAAAATGTGATCCACCATCCAAGGTGGTACATCCGCTCTAGGGCACCCACACAGCCTGACTGAAATCCCTGATAGGAGAGGTTAGCACTGCCGCCTGCCCTGCCCGCATGGGCTGAGATACTTCATGCTTATTCAACTATCAGGTAAGTTTCCAAGATTTTCTGCAAGATGGCAATCAGGTCCTTGGGAACTTTGTCACCATTTAAAGGCAATTTGGGTTCACAGGAATGGGTCCTTGAGCCTGTAGTACAATCTTTGGTTGTGCAGGTCTAATGGCACTCTTTATTACCCACAATCCTCCTCCAACTTTCCCAGGGTTTAGAATCACTTTAGCCTCTGTCTGAAGTCAGAACTGGAGGCATTGACCAATTAGAACTGACCCAGTACTGAAAATACTAACAGCTGCCACGCATTCCACACTTACAAAGTGCCAGGTGCTTTGCATATATTAATTTATTTAATCCTTAAAGCTATCCCTTGACACAGACTACTATTATTTTAATCAGTTTTACAGATTAGGAAAATTGAGAAACAAATAAACTAAACAATGAACAGCCACAGGTCACAGTGAGAATTGCAGAGCTGTGATTTAATCAGACACAGCAGGACTCTGGGGCTGAGCTCTTTTTTTTTTTTTTTTTTAAAGTTAATTTAATTTTATTTGAAAGGCAGAGAGAGAAATATATTCCATCTGCTGATTTACTCCCTAAATGCCTGAAACATTCAGGACTGGGGCACGCTGAAGCCAGGAGCCTGAAACTCCATCCACGTCTCCCAGGTGAGTGACAGGATTCAAGTGCTTGAGCCACCATCTGCTGTCTCCCAAGGTGCACATTAGCAGGAAGTCTGGACTGGAAACAGAGGAGCCAGGACTGGGGCCAGGCACCTCCAATGAGGGACACAGGTGTGCCAAGCAGCAACTTAACTTAATTGCTGCACCAAATGCCTGCCTGGGACTTGGGTACTTCTTTTTTTTTTTTTTTTTTTTTTTTTTTTTTTTTTTTTTTTTGAGATTGATTTATTTATTTGAAAGAGGAGAGAGAGAGAGATACATCTTCCATCTGCTGGCCCACTCACCAAATGGCCACATTGGCTGGAGCTGGGCCAGGCTATGCTAAGAGCCAGGAGTTTTTTCCGGGTCTCCTGCATGGATTCAGGGGCCCCAGAACTTGGATCATTCTCTGCTGCTTTCCCAGGAACATTAGCAGGGAGCTGGATCAGAAGAGGAGCAGCTGGGATTTGAACTGGAGCCCATATGGGATGCTGCTGGTGCTGCAAGCGGGGGCTTTACTACACCACAGCGCCAGCCCCAGGGCTTGGGTTCTTCTGATCTACTTATCATCTGTCACCAACACCACTGCTATGTAGCTCTGAGATGTGAGAAGATATCCCCTAGGGTAGTTCCCGACTAGGCCTCAACTTGCGATATCTTTTCGGTACAAGACTCAGCCCTTAAAGATCTCCCCAAAGCCATTTTCTGGTTAAAAGAAAATGAAGACAGAAGGAGAAAAGGAAAAAAAAAAAAAAAAAAAAAGGCTGTCCAGGCCCTTCCTCAACCCCAGCCAAATGAGAGGCCTCGATAGTCTTCATCTTGTCCCAGATGTTTGCAAAGCAAATGGTTCTCTCTTCACAGTAGGAGAGGTGTTCTACAAGGCTCAGAGTTCAGAGCCCAAGATGCAGACCTTCACACAGAATTAAGCTAGGCTCCGTCAAGGTCAAGGTGAGTATGTTGGGCATCTGTCCTTACTCCATCTTTTCCTATTTCAACAACAGGATAATGAGTGTTCAATTCAACTGGACTTGAGTCTCTCCATACTTTGAATTTCTAAGTGATGAACTGTAATCTAGCTTAGCATATAAAAATCTGAAACCTGACTGATTAACCATGTCCAAATAAACACTTAGCTGTACCCAATCAAGCGATTTCTGTCCTTTACTTCCCTCTTCTGTCTATAAATACTCATTGCCCTTATTGTAGAGCTGGGCTCTCTGTGCATCCTGTGGTCCTGAGTGCTGCCCAATTCAAGAATCATTCTTTGCTTAAATAAACTCTGGTGAATTCATTTTGTCCACAATGTTCCTTTTGATGTAAACAAGAACAAGCACAAATAATGTTTGTGATGTGTGAGGCAATGGCCCAAATTCTTTTCAGATATTTAGTTATTAACCATTATAGCGCTAGGAGACAGGTATTCCTGTAATCCCATTTCACAGATGAGAAAGTAGGGCATGGAGAGGTCAATAACTTTCCCAAGGTCATTCAGCCAGTAGGTTAGTGATAGCTGTTGTGAGCCCAAGTCTGACTTCAGGCTGTGTTCTTTGAGCTCTTCTGCCTCTCAGAAACTTGACTACCAGAGGAAGCACAGTTAGAAAGTGAAAGAGGTGCCTTAAGCAATACCTTCTATAAGATCTGAGTGCTGGAGCAGCATGTGGGGACTTGGGTGTAACTTCTGTTAGTATCCATCAGTGTCTGCCACTCCATTATCTGGTGTGTATGTCTATTGTCTTCTCAATCACAGGGGATATCAAAAGCAGTTTCTTAAAAACTGACATAATTGTACATATTTTTGGGTGCTACATGATGTTTTGATGCATGTATGCAGCATGCAATGATTAAATCAGGATGATTTGCATGTACATCACCTTAAACATTGTTCATTTCTTTGTGGTTAAAGCATAAAAAATCTCTTCTAGCTATTTTGAAGTATACATTATATTATTATATTATTGTTGACTGTGGTTGACATGCAGTAGGACACCAGAACTGATTTATCTTGTGTAACTGTAATGTTGCACCTGCTGACCAACCCTGTCTCTCCACCCTCAGCCCACAGTCTTGTCTGCCTCTGCTGGCCACTATTCTACTAGCAGCTTCTCAGGTCTATCCTTTTAGATTCCATACACAAAGGAAGATCATGCAGGATTTACCTCTCTGTGGCTGGATTTTTTCTCTTAGTGTAATGTCCTCTGGGTTCTTTCAAATTTGTTGCAAATGATAGGTTTTGATCTTTTTAATTTAATGCTGAATAGTATTCTGTTGTGTTTGTACTCCACATTTTCTTTTTCCATTTATTCACTGATGGATGTGTTAGTTGATTTCATTTCTTGGCTATTGTGAGTAGTGCTTCATTGAGCATGGGAATGCACATATAATTTAGACATACTGATTTCATTTCCTTTGAACACGTATATATATATATGTGTGTGTGTGTGTGTGATGGTCAATTTTATGCTCTCTACTTGATTGGATTGTGAAATACCTAGAAACCTGAAAAAAAAAAGCATTATCTTGAGTATGTCTGTGAGGGTGTTTCCAAATGAGCTTATCATGTAAGTCTGAGTAAACGAGTTGGAAAGACCCAGCCTCAGCGTGGGTAGAATCGTGAACAGGCTAGGAGAGACTAAATACAGAGTGTGCATTGGCATACACTTCACTACTACATTGGATGCCAGTTGCTGGCCACAGTGGTGGCCCCATACTTGTAATCAGTCTCGAACTCAAGAGTTGTACCCCAGCTTCCTTGGACCTGAGGCTCTCACACTTGGACCAACCCATTCTACTAGCGTCCCAGGGTTTCCAAGCTGGCAGAGAGCTTGTTGGGAGACCTCTCAGTTGCCACAATCATGTGAGCCAATTCTCCTAATCAATCACCCTTCACATCTGTGGGGAGCAGCCCGGACTGGACTGAGTTACTGGAATTAAGACTTATTCTATGCATCTGCTCTCCCACAATATGGCGCTGGGAGAGAAGTAAACAGCTTCCGCACAGCTGCCTCCAGTTCAACCAATAAACTGTAGGACTTGCTCCTGATTGGAGGAGAGCAGCGTACTCGGTGTGTGGGCAGCCGAGTTGGGATTGGCGGAGGAGGACTATAAAGGAGGAGAGAGACGGCATGCACGAGGAACATCTAAGGGGAACATCTAAGGGAACACCTGTGCAGCCCCCAGAGAGCCGGCCGGCGGTGTGCCGCTCCCCTGCGGAAGTGGGGAATGTGGCCAGGGGGAACTGCCCTTCCACGGAGGTGGAAGGGACAGTAGCCAACCTGGGAAGAACCAGCAGCAAACCCGGGGAGGGCCGAGCAGACGAAAGAACAGCGCAGGGTCCTGTGTCGTTCCTCCACGAAGAGGGGGAGCGACACACATCCTATATACATAGTCTATCAATTTGATCACTCTAGGAAGCCTTGACAAGTACACACAGTACTGGGATTGCTAGATCATACAGAAATTCTATTCTTAATTTTTGAGGTAACTCCATACTGTTTTCCATACTGTCTGTATTAATTTACATCCTCTTTAACAGAGTACAAGGTTTCTCTTTGGTCCACAACCTCATCAGCACTTGTTGCGTTTCCACTTTTTGATAACAGTTGATCTAACTGGGGTGAGATGATTGCTCATTGCTGTTTGATTTGCATTTTTTGATTACTAGTGATACTGAGCATCTTTTTCACACATCTGTTGGCCATTTGCACATCATCTCAAAGTAGTTTTGGAACAGGTCTCCTGGTATTCCCACCCTACTCCCCTTGAGATCATGTAGCCACTTCTGGTACCCCCTCCACAGAGATGCTGGTGCTACCACATTCTGAGAGTCAATATAGCCACTACCACTTACCAGATACATGTGTGTACACTCCTGAGTCCCAGTTAGCGCATCTGAAAACTGGGCTAATACATCGTACCCCACAAACCATGCAGATTAAGTCTGTGCATGGAAGTGTTGTTTAGAGGTTAGGATAAAAATGATTTTTCTAGAGGAAAATTATCGGAAGAGGAGTGGGAACATGGGGGAAGACAGTCTCTCTTAAAATTAATGTGTGTGACCCCAGACTAAGACCAGTGCAAGAGGACTTCCTGCTATGAGCACCACACTTTAGAGAAGTTGTTGGCAAATTTTTTCTAGACATTAGTTGGTAAAATGATAGATGTTCTAGGCTTTTCAGGCCATACTACTGTTGCAACTCCTCAACTCTGCCATTGCAGAGAGAAAGCAGCTACAGGCCTATCCTATATAAAAAAAATTACGTGTAAACAAATTGAGCACAGCTGGGCTCCAATAAAATCCTACTTACAGAAATGGGCTCTGAGCTAGATTTGATCCGTGGGCCAGAGTTTGTCACCCTGCTTTGAGAGACCGACTCTGAGCCTCTTCCACCTGCATTCTTTCCCATGAGCAGAGACTGCTGGGCGAGGGGCGCATGCTCCTGGAGCTCATATCTCTCCTCTTAGAAACCATGATTCAGATTCCCGGGAATCCTGCTCAATAGCCCAAATTGCCTGTGTCTGCTTTCAGGGCCGGTGAAGGCCTTTCCTTGGGCCCATGGTCATGGGGGATGGGCCAAGCTGCTAGTGTGATACACCAAGCCCTGAGGCCCTTGAGTGTGTGTTTTAGGAGGTGAAGGGATGGTATAGAGGAAGCTTGGACGCAAAGCCCGAGATGTTCACATGTGTGTGTATGAGGGCTGGGCCCTGCTCTGCAAGACAGAACTGAAGGTGGGAAGGGAAGAGGGCTGTCTGGGCTGGGGGCCAAGGGCATGAGCTGTCACATTCTGGGATTGAATTTCTAGTCTAAGAAGTCTCAGTTTAAACCTGATCTTCTAGGTCATTGTGAAGACATGTTTGGTAATGTAGAAATACTAGTCATAGTTTAACAGTAAGTTTGCTCTTGGTAATATTTGTCCATGGAATATGCAGCCTTTGTAGCCCTGTTCCCCACAAAGACCAGAGCAGGACAGCCTTATACCACAGGGTTAAAGATTGCACAAATGAGGTCATAATTGCTGGAGCAAAATGAATTTTATTTTATTGTGCCTCTGGACAACAAGCCAACAGCTGCAGGAAAAGAGAGCTTGGCCCAATCCAAGGTCTGAGAGAAAGTCAGGAAAGGCTTAGAACTGCAAAATCTGGAAGCCTGCCTACAAGGACAATCTCATGGGAGAATTCCTGGAAAGGGTATAGGCAGCAAATTCACCTTGCCTGTTCAGCTCTGAGTTAAGCCTGGAGACAAAAAGAATATTTCAAATCCCAACTCAGTAACCTGAGGTTTGTATCAAGTTACTAAATCATAGATGCTCAAAGCTGGAAGGTTGCAAACTGAATAGCCCAGAGTCTTCAGGCAGTTCTGGGTCCTTCTCCAAGATAGCATGGTCAATCCTCTTCACTGTAGTAAGCTTCCGTCTGCTGCTCCTACCTCCAGCCCCTGCCCTGCGATCAGCAGATCTCAGCAGGGATGGTTGGTCAGCAATGGCCTCCATCTGTCCAAGAGATCGTCCAATTCACCTAGGGAACCTGGAGACCAGAAATGAAGCATTGTCAAAGCAAGCAGCCTTCAAGGTAACAGATAGGCTTGGGCAAGAGCATGTCAATTATAATAATAGAAGCTTCCAAACATCTAGACCAGGAAGGACCAACTGCCAGCTGAACAAGGGTACATTACACAGTGGCCAAGATTGGACTTCTCATCAGCCCAGTGAGTTGAGGGCACAGGGTCAAGTTGATTTTGATTTAGACAATTAGAAGAATTGTGATGGAGTCAATATTTATCCCCATGGTATGTATAAATAAAGCACTTAGCTCAGAAATTGGTAGCCAAAATTTCTTCTTTTAAAAAAAAATAATCAAATTTAATTCAGAGAGACAGAGAGTTCCCATCCATTGGTTCACTCAGAATAGGCACACACTGGCTTGAACTGGGCCACACCGAAGTTGGTAGCCAGGAACTCCACCCGGCTCTCTCATGTGAATGACAAGAACTCAACTAGTGGGGCCGCCATTGCTGCTCTCCAAGCTTTGCACCAGCAGGAAGCTGGAGTCAGGATCTGAATCTGGATATTGAACCCAGTTACTCCTGCGTAGGATCAGGTACCTTAACTAGCGTCTTTCCCAGGCTAAATGCCTGCCCCTAAAATTCTTGCTATTTTAAAAATTTCTGGGAAGCTGACTGAAAGGTTAGGTTCAGCCCACACAACAGAAAATCCAAAGGCACATGAAGAAAATCAGTCCACAAATGTGAAGATGATCTTCCCTGGCATCCTGTTCCTGTTCTGCCCAGTTCTTTGCCCACTCCCAGCCCCAAATCCAGATTCTGTTACCTTCATAGGGAGCCAAGGTTTCTCTTGACAGCTTGGACCAGGGGGAAGGGACCCTGGTTGCAGGATGTGCCCGTAAAGTCATCCATGTCAATGGACCAGATCATGGCCCCTCCCAGGTTTAAATTCTTTAAGAACTGAACCTGTAGAAGGCACAGAAATACAGACAGACATTAGAAGAAACTTTTAACCACCCATAACCATGTCAGATTCAGATAAGAGTTTGAACTTAGAAAACAGCAGTAGACTCATTGGTCGTATGGAGTTAGAGAATTCCTGCTGGGAACAGTTGCGTAGGGAGACCCTGGGAGGACCACACACTACAGAGCATCTCTCATCTGGCTCATGGAGTCACCAGTCTCTGGGTTCTGCAGTCTTGGGGGCTGTAAAACTCTGCAGGCTAAGGCAGAACTAGGAAGCCTTCAGCAAAGACAAACGCCTGGAGTTGTAGATTACTCAGATGCCTCCTAACTTCCCTGATCCTAGAAGGAAAACAAATGGCTGCCAAAATGTGAGGACTGATAGGCTCAGAAATATGCAGCCAACTAGATAGGGAAGCCAGATAAAGACTGAAGATAGGGAAACTAGATAAGGACTGAAGGATTTGTCCAAAGAGAACTGACAAGGTAAATAACCACATAGGCAGGGAGGTCTCTTTTCTTCCCTCTCCCCTCTCCTCCTTTCTCTCTATGCCTCATTCCTCCATCCTTTCCGTCA
Organism: Oryctolagus cuniculus; assembly: GCF_964237555.1. Lineage (NCBI taxonomy): Eukaryota > Metazoa > Chordata > Mammalia > Lagomorpha > Leporidae > Oryctolagus > Oryctolagus cuniculus. Next base: position 59,067,388 of record NC_091438.1, read on the forward strand.
CTCTTTATGTACCAGAGGTGCTCACAGATGTCGCTACTACCCTTTGGCTACAGTGACTGCTGGATAAAGCCTAGAGTCTGGGGCCCCAGGAGCTTCTCCTTCTTGACATGAAGTAGTGAAGAACTTTACCACACAACTCTGTTCCCCACTCAAAGGAGCATCACCCATCTCTGAGCTTCTTACCACCTACCTTGGCCTCCAGACTCTGCACATCATCGTAGCCCACCCACTGGTTACCCTTGACTGCATAGGGAACCTGCTGATCCTGGAGTCTTGTGATCTTGGCTCCTTGTAGGAACTGGCAGATCTGGCAAGAAAAGACGGAAAATAGAGGTTCAGCCATGGGCTCTTCTTGAAGCTGAGTAAGGTAGATAGGGCAGGCTGGGAATTTTGGGAAGATATCAGAATCTTATCTCAGGGATCAGACAGGGAAACAATCTGTTACACTGTACAGAATGGATGGTTCAGGGTGAACCACTGGTGAACCACTGAGATGGTCTATGGTGAACCACTGAGGACCTTTTGTTCTAAAACCTCATTAGAAGGAGCCCAGCCAGTCAGAGAATACTTGAGTTCCAGATCAAATACCAGCACTAACCAATTAATCTTGTTTCTTCATTTGCAAAACCAGGAATAATTATAAAAATGTCTTCAACACTCATTTCTTACGTTGTTGTTGTTGTTGGGATCGAATGAACTAATGGGGTATATGTTGCCAGATTTTTGGAAAATAGTAAAGTGCTCTACAAATGAGCAGCATTTCGATGACCATCACAATTATTTTCCACCTTGCAGTTTCTCCCACGTCAATCCCTTTACTCCCCTTCTACACCTTTCCATTCCCATTATGCCCTGTCCTAGAATCCCCGGGTTATCATCAGCTACTGTTTCCTGATAGCATAAGTAAGAGCTAATAGAAAAAAATAAATCATCAGTGAAAAAATTATTTTGACATCACATAGAAAATACATTTCTGATTACTTACTCTTTGGGGGTGATCTATATTCATGTTTACTCAATGAAGGCAGAAAATTAAAGTTGAATATTTAAGAAAAATCAGCTTGTCAACATTACAATGACCTAGTGTGACAAACTAGATAATCAAATTTCCCATGAGTTTGGGGCAGCGCATATGTTTCTGGTGGTCCATATCAACAACCTGCCAGCAGATTCTGAGTGAGGAACTTTTCTAGCCTTTCTATTAAGAGTGTTGTTGCCATTGACCCAGAATTATCCAAGAATGGGTCAGCCTCTCTCTCTCCTCCAGTCTATCACATCCTGAGATTCAGTGTCTAATAATGTCTTCTGCCCAAACTTAAGATGACAAGTCAGGCTAGGACTCCAAGGGGACGCTAAGATGTGGGATGATCTTTCCTCTACCTGATCAGACTCTTCTCTATCCTTCAAAGCCAAGTACAAATATCTTTTCTTCCATGGAGCCTTCCCTGGTCACCCATGCCTGAACTCATGGCCTATTACCCCACTCATTGGCCACTTACTCATATCTTGTTTTACAATACTTCTGTGGTTTTATAAAATATCATAGTTATCTGGTTTATAAACTCTCATTAATTATATTTCTGTTTTACATTCTTTCTACCTTAGTGATCTGCCCTTTGAGACAATGATGAAGGATTACTTATTTTAACTCTTATAATAGCCAGTACTTGTGATATGAGTATTCCAAGAGTTTCTATTGGCTACTGTTAGATTTCTGGTTTCTCCTATGCTTTTAAGTATTCCAGATATTTTTGCCCTATATTAAGGGACAGAGAGAAATACCATTCTAATCAACAGAACAGCTTTTTTTTTTTATTCCTTAGTTATCTTATTTCTAGGCAGAATTTGACACACTCGAGTACTTGCTCCTTCCTCGAACACTCACTTCCCCGAGCTCTGGCACAGAACTATATGGGTCCTCCCCCTTCTCTTGCTCTATTGTCAGTTTCCTTAATGTGCTCTTCTTCCTCTGCATAGCCCTCAGGTGCAGGAGGTCTTTGAGCTTTATCTTGGGCCCTACTCAATTTTCATGGTACACTTAGGCTTAAAACATCATCTTTATGCAAGTCTTTAGCACAGAGTGGACTGCTATAACCAAATCCATATGAGAGGTCCTCAAGAAGTTCATGGAGAAGGTATATTATGAAAAACCATGAATAAAGGTAGGTTTTTATTCCCTTTTTCCACATGTTTTCAGGAACCCTCATATATTCAACCACTCATTGGTTATTTCTATGTCCCCCAAGGCATTTGGATGTCCCACAGTATTCTCAAACTTCAAGTGTCCAAAACTGACCTCACCACCAAGACCAATGCTCACTCTACCCTTCTTGTGTCTTCCCTAATCTTAGTAAATGTGTTGCCATCCACCTGCTTACACAAGTCAAGAACTTGGGATGGTCTCCCTTTTCCAGTCTCTCATGCCCTTCATTACCCGTCTGCACTCCTTACATGCTCTGTCTTGTCAGAGTTCAGCTTGTTGAGCTTCCTCCAGGATATTCCCCAGCCCCTCCCCAGACAGAGTTAGAAGTTCCTTTTGTGTGTTCCTAGAGTATTCTGTACCCCCTCCTTCACGACACTCAGGATCAGTTACTCTATTACTCTATTATTGTCACATTGGAGTGGGAAGCCCATCCTGGACATGGCAGGTACCTCATAATAGGCTAGGAAGCCTGGAGACTTGGTGATGGGACCAGCAGCTCCAGGACCAGAGGCAGGGGCCCCCATGGCAGTTTCTGCAGAGGCCAGTGTGAAAGAGCGTCCATACGTGGGGATTCCCATGACTATCTTCTCTGTGGGCATTCCCTTGTGTATCCAGTACCCCACAGCATATTCCTAGAAAGGGAAAAGAGGCTGAAATCCAGGGTGTGGGGAAAGGAGGGTCCAGACTTAGCCTCCATCCTAAATTTCATGGACACGACTCCTTGATGCCTCTTCTCCAGCAGGGTACAGATAGTCCCAGAGATTCATTGCAACACAATCAATATGCTTCAGCAGTCAGAGGTACACTTGGTTTTCTTGAAGTTGTGAAAGAAAATAGATCATGAAAGAAATAAGACAAGGGACCTAGAAAACATCAAACCAGGGTCATCTCCCCTTTCTTCAGCCTTTGAGTCAATGGACTATGGACTAAGTGTACAATCTTACTGACGGAGATGGAGGTCAGACTCAGTCCGCAAGGCCTCACAACAACCAGGATCCAAGGGGATTTGATGTTAGAGGCTACTTTAGGTCTTCCTGCCCCACCAGGTTAAAATACGGAGTTAGAGAAGATGGGGCTGTGCTTCGTCATCTTTAAAGATAGCTGACAAAGGGAGAGGAAGTGAAGGAGGCTGATGTTAAGTCTCTTGTGTGGAGTTCCAGAAAAACTTCGAACTAGAAATCAGAATATCTACTTTTGGGCTGATGATTTTTGTAACTTTAAATGTGAAGGCCTGGAAACAAGCATTTCAAACCACATTTTTTTTTTCTCCCCAAATTTTAGGACTACTCATTCATATATATGTACCAGAACAACAACAACACCATTTTTTTTTCTTATATTTCACATTTCCAACTTTTCAGGACTTTTACATCAGCATCAAACATTAAGTCTACCAGGCTTCCATTTCATTGCCTATGGATCTTCAGTAATGCTTCCTGCCTAGCCAACCTCATGGTGTTGTTTTAAAGATCAAATTAAATAAAGAATATGGATAGACAGAGGAAGGTACAAGTCTGATGCACCTATGTGTATCAAATGTACCAAAAATGAAGACTCTAGAGTGGACTGAGATGGATGACAGATTGGGTCAAAAATAGAGCTCAGGGAGCATCAACTACTAGCTCTTCTGACCGTCTCCAGGTGACATTTTACTGATGCCTGGTGAGAGTATTTTGTCTGCACTCACAAGCTGGTCTTGGACACTTGGCTCCTGCTGATGTCAAGACAGAAGTCACTCTAGATGTGCTGGGCTCTCCTCAACCCCTCCCCAGCAGCCAGCGCCCTGCTGCAGGATGTGTGCCCCACTCACCACATTGTAGTAGGAGCTTGGCCCTTTGTCTACATGCCCCTTTCTCAGAGGACTGTTGTGGCCCGTGACAAGGGGCTTTTCCCAAGACCCGTGGAAGTCGAAGGACAGGAGGTTGATGAAATCCAGTTTTCTGAAAGTCAGAAGCAAGGAAGAGATTCTATGATGAGTAGAGGTAGAATCCATTCTACCTATTTTGGGGGCTTTGAATATTATTAGAAGGACTGAAATTTGCCTTGCAGAAGATAATCCTGGCTGAGTTGCAGGGTGAGAATGGTGACTAGCCCTCTCTCTCTCCTCCCCTTGTTCCTTAGACAAACTGACACATGAAACTTGCATGGACCAGGATGGGGGCAGAAGGAAGAGGAGACACTCTGATGTACTCACTCGGCCAGTTTCTCAATCTGATAGCTGTTATCAACCATTTGCCTCCCTGCAGACACGCCTGCAGTCAAGAGAAGCCTTTCTTTGCTAGAGTTGATGGAATCTTTCTGAAAGGCTTCTGATAACTCCTAGGAAAATCAAAAGAACAAAGTGTCAGCTTCTGCACTCATAGCACAACCCTAAACTTCTTGTTTGAGACCTAAGAAGTTTCTAGAATCACATTAGATGGATGAGGTCAATCCTTCCCTCCCTAACCCACATGGAGATATCTCGCAGGTTTATCAGCTCCGGAAGTCTCCACAGCTGGCAGGAAGACCCCAGCCTCATTGCACTCAGGAAAGAACTATCTGTGTTTCCTCCTGATAGGTTTTCTGATTTGTGTGATGGATTTTTCTGTAAGATTATCTCAGTACACAGGAAATTCTATGGCCCCATACTTTTACAAGGGTGTTGCTTTGTTTTGGTGGCGTTTGTTCACTGTGTAAGGGGCTTTGTTGTTTGCCATGGTCCCTGCCCTAAACTAGAAGCTGAGGCTTTCTTCCCATCAGTCGGGGCTTCGGAAGGGCATGGGCTGTGCCTCCGAACCAGTGTCTACTGCCTCTTTTTCTTTCCTTGTATAGACATGGGTTCTACATGTTAAAGGCGGTGAGTGTAGCAAGGATTTTAACTTACATGAATCAGTGCAGTGAAATGAGTTTTGTCTTTCAGATCTGGGTAGATCCAGCTGACATCCAGTCCATCGAAGTTATGGTTCCTCAGGAGCAATATCACAGAAGTAATAAATTCTAATTGTGATTTAGAAGAATCAACCATAGGGTGGAACCTGGGGTAGAAATAATGCAGTTAAAAAAAAAAAACACGAACAAACAATACTCATCATGCAACATATATTCTGCAGAAACTCTGGGATAGTCTCCCCCTCCCCCAATATTCACTCACTATTTTTCCTTCCCAACCCTCGCACCATTTGGAACAGATGAGAGGAGGAAAGGTTGTGGGACAGAAAACTGGTCAGGTCAGAAAGAGAAAGATTGGGGGCTCTGCAGATTCCCTGCAGGGTGAGGGAGCTGCCTTGGCCAAGATTCAGAAAGCTCCCCTGAGCCCTCTGCTCAGCCAGAGCTTGACCTGTGTTCATCTTCCCAGGTTCCAGTTTTAGCAAGAATCCTGCAAAGCAATTTGGTGGGAACCCTTGACCCTTGGTATCTGATCACCCTGAATATTTTACCCAAATCTTCGCCCTGGATTACCTCTCAGATAGTATCTGACAATCTTGGCCTGCCTTTTGCACAAATCCTGTTGAGTCGGTTTGGCAAGAATCTCTTAGTCCTAATGTTTCCTCTGAAGAATTTCCCATCCACCAACCCCTGACACCTGCTCTTTGGCTATGAATCTCTTGCTTTTGTGCATTCAGAATTCAATCCAGCCCTTTTCTCCTATTGCATTTGTTTCTCAATAAAATCTGTTTAAATACTTTCCACCTTTGGTTGCCTTACACCTTTGGAAAAGCAATGTGGTAGGCTTAGGATCAGGAGATCTGGGTTCAAATCCTAGGTCAGAGTACTTTCTGGTGAGTGCTTTGTCACTAACCAGCTTTCTGGGTTCCAGTCTGGCCACCTTTAAATTGGGATTGAGGAAGCTAATCCTGCTGCATGTGCCTCCAAACAATCATTTTTAGGAAAGTTCTATAAAGGGCATTGAAATTGGAAAGGAGGAAGTTAAAATATTCATGTTTGCAGATAATGTGATGTAGTACATGGAAAACCCTAAACACTCCACCAAAAAACTGTTAGAACTGATAAACCAATTCAATAAAGTTGTAGGTTACAAAATCAACATACAAACAACAGTAGCATTTTTGTACACTGACAATGATCTTACTGAAAGAAATCAGAAAAGAAATACCACTCACAATAGCTACAAAAATCAAGAATTTAGGAATAAATTTAACCAAAGAAGTGAAAGATCTCTACAATGACAGTTATAAAACATTGATGAAAGAAATCATCAAGGACACAGACACACACACAAAAAGGAAAGATATTCCTTGCTCATGGATTATAAGAATTAATATCACTAAAATATTTATGCTGCCTAAAGCAAGCTATACATTCAATGTAATCTCTATCCAAATACCAATGACATTCTTTATACAATTAGGAAAAGCATCCTAAAATTCATGTGGACTCACAAAAGACCCAGAATCGCCAAAACGTCCTGAGGGAAAAAAATCAAGCTGGAGGCATCCAAATACTTGATTTCAAAGCATACTACAAAAGTTTAGTAATTGAAACAGCATCGTTCTGGCATAAAAATCAGCACACAGATGAATGGAACAGAATTGAGAGCTCAGAAATTAATTCACACACATGCAGCCAACTTATTTTAGACAAAGTTGCCAAGAAAATATGCTAGAGACAGGAAATGTCTTTTCAACGAATGGTACTGGCAAAACATTTTCCTGGGGACCTCTTCTTTGAGTTGTGGCACTTCTTGACTCTCCCATCCCTAAATATGTTTAGAGATTTGAATGAATTTTGTTTCAGTCAATATCTACTCAATATTTTGGTTCCTGCATGTATCTCAGCTGCACAGTGGGGGGTATAGCAAGAAACAGGGCCCCTATCATGAACACATGGTGGAAATCAATTTCTAGCTTTTGTTTTATGCTTCCAAGTGTTTACAATGATTAGAGAGCCATTGCACCTGAGCCTCCTGGCGGACGACACCTGTGACTTTAGGGCTGCCTGCTGAATAGAAATGTAGCAATTTACTCCTTAGAAACAAGTACTTGCATGCCAGATAATCCAGTGGTCTGCGTAGCACCTGGCACAAAGCCTGGCATTTGCCCAATAATAACAACCATATTAACATAACGATTATTGCACCCACTGAGCCCTTATTGCACATTGGTACTTCCAGGCAGTCTGTTTGCAGTGCCTGCCTTCACAACACCACCCGGAGATAAATTCTCTTATCATCGTTGCATAGCTAAAGCAAATAAGCCAAAAACAGCAACTGTGGCTCAGAGTTGTTAAAGAACTTGCCTGAAGTCACACAGCTTGCGTAGAGCTGCAGATGATTAAAGGGAAATTCAAACCAATATGTCTAGCTCCAAAGCCCTACTTACAACCACAGAGCTGGTGTATATATTGGGCACTCGAGTCATTATTTATTAAATAAATGAATGTATGCATGTAGGAATGAAGGAACAAAGACATTTTTAGTTGAATCAAAACTTAAGCAAGTATTAGGAAGGAGAATTTGAGAATTAGGAGAATAGTTGCCACGGAAGCCCATTTACAACTGAAGGGTGTTCAAGGTGGGGTGACACAGGATCAGATAAGTCAGGTATCCTGATTTTTCTTCCTTCTTTCTGCTTGTAGAAATCCACACAGGGATTCTAATACCTGCTTCTTTTCTCTGCCTCCTCTGGCTCTAAGTGACAAACCACACAAGGAGATTTTAGGAACAGATTTCTGTGAAAATGAAAGACTTCTGGCTGCCCTTAAGAACTCTGGAATTTGTAAAGTGTTAGCAATTTAAAAATTATATAAGAAGGAATTCAAAATTAGACTAATTATAACTGAAGCTTGAAAAAAGGTGTGGTTTATCCTTGTGTGCTTGTATGTCTTTAGCTCTTGAGTAAATGGGATATCATTTTTATGTGAGTAGAAAATATGATGTATAATGCATGCTTTGCATTAAGAGAACTGTTTTCAAGCAAGGCTGACTCGATTGTCGCCTCTGCCGTCCTGCTCTTCTCAGGCCATCTTGCTCTGCACCTGGCCCAGGACAATGTCATCCAGTGATTGCCATGGACCAAGGCTGGGCTTTTAAGTGCAAATAACTCATCCAGCCCATCCCATGGTGCAAAATCAAACCCTCAAGTGATTAAGACAACTGCACTTCCTGACTAAAACCATCTCCCCACAATCTGTAAGGTGAAAAAATCTTCACAGCAATGAGTTTACTGGATGTTGCGCACAGTCCTGTTTCTCTCAGGCATTCAGCAACTGAACTTTGGGTGAAGCTCCTGGGTGCTCCTTCCAAGACACCAGAAAACCTGGTGCTGTGCCTCTACTTGTGACAAAACACAGGTGGGCAAGGGAAGACCTCTATGGAGAGGCTGGAGGGAAAGTGGTAATGACCAGAAATTATAAGGAAGAATGAAAATAAAATGCAGATGCAAGCTTACCCTTTGGAACCAAACAGGTACCCTCCGATGGACAACAGAATTTTCAGCTTTGGATTCCTAGAGTAGAGAAGAGTAAGTTGATTATTTCCTTTCCAAATGCCTGGGGAACCTTTGCCTAAAGGGTAGGATTCCTGCTGTAAAGAATATGAGCAAATGGGGTCTGGCTGCTCAGCAGCTAAGTTCAGTGAAGGAACTGGGCACCAGGGGAGAAGACTCTAACTCAAGGAAATGCATAGGGATGAAGTAGTAGGCTTTAGGCCAAGTTTGTTACTGATATCCTTCCCCCAAAACCTACTTGGATACCGCCATCCCCATCCCACTGACTTGGCTTTGAGATCACTGATGGCCTGGTGAAGCACTGTGGGATTCTTGTCCTTGATTATGATCTTGTTGTTACTGATGCTGGCGAATGAGTAGATGAGGTGAGAGCATAAGAAGGGGTCAATATTCTCGGGGGTGAATCTTCCTGGTTCCTGCCGATCCTGGGACCAGCTGGTAAAGTAGCAAACCAGTTTGTAGGCAGATCCTGGAGCAGAGTGGGGAAAGACAATGAGACCCTAGTGTTGTTGCCTGAGAGCCCAGAGGCCTACAGGTTTCTCCCCAAGACAGCCATTGCATTCTTTGCTCATTCACCAAGAGCCTCTGAGCTCATTTAGTCTGGATCCTTAGTGTAGCCCAGAAGCACTTGCTTGTTGGAAAACAGAGACATCATCAATATGCAAAACACTCACAGATGGTTGGATGATGACGTAGAGAAGTAGAGAAATAGACAACGCATGTGTTGTATGTATGTACATATTTATATACACATATAACATTAAACATGACAGAGAGAGAGAGGGAGAGAGACTCACTCAAAAAGACAGAGCCAGAACCAGGGATGCACAAAGGGAAAGTCAGAGTCACAAACATGCTAGTGTCAGACTCCAGGGGAAATCGTGTAGCAGGGACAGAAAGCAAACATCATGAACAGAAGGAGTCAGGCAATGGTGACTCACGTACTACTTACCTCCCTGGAGGAGCAGTAAGACCACTAAACCTGTAACACATGGGCAGAAAGAGAAACCGGTTGAGCCAAAGCAGGACCATCTGTTTCAGGTGATGGCAAGAAGTCTGTGTGGGGGACTCCAGACAAGACACAGCCTTGCTTCACCAGGCTCTCCAGCCATTGCGCTGTGATCTTTTTACAGGGCCTTGGTGTCCGTAGCCCTTGAGTGCCTCAAAGCAGAAACAGTTTCCAAACTGGAAATTTGTTTGCTCATTCATTTATCTAAAGTTCTTTTGGATCACCTGCTCTGTGGCAAGCATTGTCCAGGATACTAGGGAAACTAAAGTCCCTGCCTTCCCTGCCCTCAAGGAGCTCATGTTCTAGTCCAGAATTAAATATGATTGTAGAGAGGATGACCATAGACTTTATTGTCCAATGGACCATTTGCAGAGCAGAAAGGACCATTATTAATAATTTACCTGGGATGATAGCTTGGAGCATAACTGTCCTGGGAAAATTGAGGTGAACGGTTTCCCTGTGTATAAGCAACTAAGTCTTAGAACGAGGCCAGGTGTTGAGCGGAGCAGTGTGAGCTGGCTCTGGTAGTGCTTTAACCTGTGCCTGTGACGCCATGCCAGCCTCTTCTCCACAGGACACCTTCCCCAGAAGCAGTGGTGAGAGCGCTCTATCCTTAACTCATCCTCCCAAATGGAAAGTAAAAGTAAAGCCCCGGGTTCTAGACACTTTCCCCCAGGAGCAGCACACCTTGAACCATGATTTCCCCAGCCTGGGGACATTGTGCAGACTTGGGGTCTGAAATGGGAAAAGGGAAGGGGAGAAGGAAGACAGGCTCCGGACGCCCAGCTGCCGGAGCGGGGTGTGCCTCTGCAGAGCTCAGGGCTGGGCGCGGGGCTCTCGGCTTCTGTCCTGCTGCTCCACATTCTTTCCAGACGAGGGGCAGAGGAGGCAGGAAGCTGATCTGCCATGCCCTCATTGAGTGGGCAGAGAAATTCCGGTTGCCACTTCTACTTGTCAGGTCAACCTCTTCCAGAAACTTGTCCAAAGTGTTGCCTCCCTTACTGGCCACTTTCCAGAGGCCGCAGGGAAAAGAGCCTTCAACAGGCTCTTGTTAAGTGCTTGCTCATGGCTTGAGAGTGTAATAAGATGAAAGAAATACAAATAGCACAAGATGTCTCCTTTCCTCTATCAGACATACCCCTCTCTCCCTGGTAAGCTCCCCTTGTTCACCCATAGCCCTGTTTCTTTAGTCTCACCTCCACCCTCTGCCAAATTCCCAGCCAGTACAAATGCTGGAGTTTTGGATCTAAACTCCAGAGTTGAGGGGAGAGTTTAGAAAACATTGAGTGAAAAAAAAAATCATTCTGCAGATGAGAAATGTGAGATTCCCTGAAAGTTCTACAATGTACTGAAAGCATAGCCCGTGACACATGGGACCCCCAACGCCAGGCTCACGCGTTAAGAGACGGATAAAGCACCATCTTCTCCAGGTCTAGAGCTCCAGTTCTAGTGTAGACGAGCACACCTCTGTGCAGAGAGCAGCCTGACAGTGCAGAGGACTTGCACCACTGCTGCGCTCTTGCCTATGCAGGAAAGATCACATGGCCTCCCTAGGACAACTGCATTCGCTTAGTATCTTTTGATACTGAAGTGAACAGATTGCGATCTCAAGAAAGCAGCAAGATCGCTTTTCCAGAGGTCTGCATTAGCCGTTCCCTCCTCACTTACTGTCCCGCTGAATTATCAGCTCTCCCCCAGCGCCACTCACCTGCCCAGAGAGACTTCGTATTCATGGTGCTTGCTCCCATGTCTCCCAGCAGCTTCTAGAATGCAGATACTCTGGGCCTTTTATTCCCTGATGTTTCAACAGCTTGGTTTACCGGAAGGAAGCAAGGAGCCCAGGAATTTTCAGGGACTTCCCCTAGCTAATATGTCTTATGAAACTTCCAGGCAATGGAGCTCGGATTTGAGCAACACCAACTCTCACCTGGCAGAAAAGAGATTCTGTGGACACAGTCACTAAAACACCCCATTCATCACCCCCTCCCAGGAGCCTTCTCTCAGGCCTTGAGCCTCTGACTTGCTGCTTCCATATATCAGCGACAAATGACATGGAGAAGAAAATGGCCTGGATGCCCGGGTTCACTTTAAGTCCTGCCCAAGCGAGGACAGTGGGATCTCAACAGAGAAAGACTGCTGTTTGGAGGGCTGTAGCAGGAATGCAGGGGCTAATGGGAGCAGTGGCTGGAGGTGATTACTTTCAGGGTACACGCAGGAGGGGGTGAGTCTGAGGAACCCACAAATACTCTCAGGAGAGGAACAGAACAGCCTGAAACATTTGCCAGGCCCAAGTATCAAAAAGTCCTCTTAAGATCATGCCAGAAGCCAAGAAACTGTGGCAAAAATGACCTAAATGAAAGATCTCTGTGAGTGAGATCCCATTGGAAAGAACCATCAAGAAGAAAGGCCATCAAAGAAGGAGGTACCTTTCTCTGAAGGGAGGAGAGAACCCCCACTTTGATCATGGCCTTGTCTAACTAAGGTTGGAGTTTGTGAACTCAAGAGGCTTCCATAGCCTTGGCAGCTCATGACAAGAGCCTCAGGTGATCACTGACGTCATAAATAAGAGTGTCAATTGTTAAATCAACAGTGAAAATCACTGTGCACTTGCTCCACATGTAGGACCTCTGTCCTTAATGTGTTGTACTATGCAAATTAACAGTAAAACTAGTCTTCAAACAGTACCTTATACCTTGTGCGTCTGTGTGGGTGCAAACTGTTAAAATCTTTTCTTAGTATAAAGTTGATCTTCTGTATATAAAGATAATTAAAAATGAATCTTAGTGAAGAATAGGATGGGAGAGGGACTAGGTGAGATGGTTTGGGGTTGAGAGGGCAGGTATGGGGGGAAAACTGCTATAATCCAAAAGTTGTACTTATAAAATTTATATTTATTAAATAAAAGCTTTCTATAAAAAAAGATCATGCCATTTATTAATACCCAGAATTTATAAAGAGCTCAAGAAACTCAACAACAACAAAACAAATAATCCAGTTAAGAAATGGGCAAAGGACTTGAACAAGCATTTTTCAAAAGAAGAAAATCAAGTGGCCAACAGACACATGAAGAAAAAATGTTCAGGACCACTAGCCATTAGGGAAAAGCAAGTAAAAACCACAATGAGCTTTTACCTCACTCCAGTTAGAATGGCTCTCATACAGAAATCAAAAATTAAATGCTGGCAAGGATGTGGGGGAAGAGGTCCCCTAATACACTGTTGTTGGGAATGTAAACTAGTACAGCCACTGTGGAACACAGTATGGAGTTTCCTCAGAAAGCTGAAATCATATCTACCATATGATGCAGCCATCCCACTCCTGGGAATTCACCCAAACAAAATGAAATCAGCATATGAAAGAGTTATCTGTACCCCCATGTTTATTGCAGCTCAATTCAATAGCTAAGATACAAAATCAACACAGACGTCCATCAACTGATGACTGGATAAAGAAAATGTGGTATGTATACCCTATGGAATACTACCCAGTTGTACTAAAGAATTAAATCCTGTCTTTTGCAACAAAATGGTGGCAACTGGAAACCATTATACTTCGTGAAATAAGCCAGTCCCCAAAAGACAAATATCATGTTTTCCCTGATCTGTGGAGGCTAATAGAGTATAAAAAACGTAATGTATATAAGTGAAACTGACATTTTGAGGATTATTGTTTACAGCTCTGGTGTCTACTGTTGATAAACAGTGTTTTTTTCTTTTATTTATTTATTTATTTATTTTTACTTATGTGACAGGTAGAGTTAGACAGTGAGAGAGAGACAGAGAAAGGTCTTCCTTCCGTTGGTTCACCCCACAAATGGCCGTGACGGCCAAAACTATGCTGATCTGAAGCCAGGAGCCAGGTGCTTGCTCCTGGTCTCCCATGCAGGTGCAGGGCCCAAGCACTTGGGCCATCCTCCACTGCACTCCCAGGCCACAGCAGAGAGCTGGACTGGAAGAGGAGCAGCTGGGACTAGAACCCGGGGTGCCGGCGCTGCAGACAGAGGATTAGCCAAGTGAGCCACAGCACTGGCCCCTGTTTTTTTCTTACTATTTGTTGAATTCTTTACTTAGTGAAGGGTTAAGCTCATGGTTAGAAAATGAACTGAAAGCATATCATTGTAGAAACTGAAAGAAAGAATAAGAAAGTGTGGGGAGCAACTCGGACTAGACTGGGTTACTGGAATTGGGGCTTATTTTATGCATCTGCTCTCCCACAATATGGCGCTGAGAAGGGAGTAACAGCTTCTACACAGCTGCCTCCAGTTCAACCAAGAAACTGTAGGACCTGCTCCTCATTGGAGGAGAGCAGTGTGCTCGGCGTATGGGCAGCCGAGTTAGGATTGGCGGAGGAGGACTATAAAGGAGGAGAGAGACGGCATGCACCAGGAACATCTAAGGGGAACATCTGAAGGAACACCTGTGCAGCCCCCGAGAGAGCCGGCTGGCGGTGTGCCGCTCCCCCACGGACGTGGGGAATGTGGCAGGGGGAACCGCCCTTCCACGGAGGTGGAAGGGTCGGTAGCCAACCCGGGAAGAACCAGCAGCAAACCCGGGAAGGGCCGAGCAGACAAAAGAACAGCGCAGGGTCCTGTGTCGTTCCTCCACGAAGAGGGGGAGCGACAGAAAGAAATGAGGAGACAGGGTGGGGGCGTGGGAGGGAGGGGAACGTGGGAAGCATCACTATGCTCCTAAATCTGTGTATGTGAAATACATGAAATTTGTTCAGCTTATATAAATAAAAAGTTTTGAAAAAAAGATCATGGGGCCTCGCGCTGCCTTGTGGTAGGCTAAGCCTACCTGCAGCGCAGGCATCCCATATGGGCGCTGGTTCGAGACCCGGATGCTCCACTTCCCATCTAGCTCTCTGCTATGGCCTGAGAAAGCAGTGGAAGATGGCCCAGGTGCTTTCACTGTACCCATGTAGGAGACCCAGAAAAAGCTTCTGGTTCCTGGCTTTGGATGGGTCCAGCTCCGGCCGTTGTGACCATTTGGAAAGTGAACCAGTGGATGCAAAACCTTTTTCTCTGTCTTTCCCTCTATCTGTCTGAAACTCTAGTTCTCAAATAAATACATAAAAATTTTAAAAATGATAAAAAAAGATCATGCCAGTTAAGTGACAACATCCTCTTCATCTTGCCACTCTTCTCTCTTCTTGTTGACCAAAGCTAGTACAGAAATCCTAATAGCAAGACAGAAGAAATGTAAGTTAAGGGAAGAGGAAATAAAGAGGACTTCAAATGGTAGCACATAGTAGACCTGGCTGGGGAAGGGGACCAGATTTAACATCAATCAAGCCTGGAGTCTTTATGAATATCTGGGACTGGCTAGCAACTCGAGGTTGGGTTTGCAACTTAGAGTGACTATAGAACTTTATGACCTGCAGGTCAGCAGAAAAGTCCAGGCACAGGATGGAAAAATCCTCATCAAGTGGCAGCCTGAAAGGAACTGTGAAAGTAAACAATGAAGTTCCTTTGAGGGCCACACCCTTCCAGTCCCACAAGTTCAGTGCCACCCACTTGCTTTTCTGTGAAGAAATCCAGAGTCATGCATAAACAGAAGCATAATCAATTCATCTTCCACCCTTTTCCCCACTTAACATAGCTTGGCTATCATTCCAGACCAGCACCTGTCTCCCTCATCCTTCTTATCAGCTTCATCATCTCCCATTGTATGGCTACACCGTCGTCTACTTAAGCATTTCCTTGTGATGAACAATTAGATTATTTCTACCTGGTTTTGGCACTGAAAAAAAAAACTCTTGAAACTATTTGTTCTTTATATATATATATATATATATATATGTTACCTATATATGTATATATACATAAATTAATCTATAGGAGAAATCCTAAAGTAGAATTGATATGTCAAAAATTATTTGAATTTTTGGCACTGGCATTGTGGTGCAGTGTGTTGAGCCACTGCATGTGATCCTGGCATTGCATATCAGAGTGCCAATTAATGTCCTGGCTGCTTCACTTCTGATCCAGCTCCCTGCTAATGTTCCTGGGAAAGCAGCAGCAGATGGTCAGAGTGCTTGGGTCCCTGCACCTGTGTGAGAGACCTGGCTGGAGCAGCTGGTTCTGGCAGCAGCCTTGCCTAGTTCTGCCTGTAGTGGCCTTTTGGGGAGTGAACCAGCAGATGGAAAAATCAGCCTCTCTCTCTCTCTCTCTCTCTCTCTCTCTCTCTCTCTCTCTCTCTCTAACTCTGCCTTTCTTATAAAGAAATAAATCTTTTTAAAAAGTATTTGAATGTTTAAATTTTGAGCTTCTTAGTTTGTTTTCTGTTGCTATCACAAAACACTTGAGTACTGTCAGAAAAAGAGAGAACTATTCAGCTCTCAGTTTGGAGATCTAAGAGCATCTGTAGGCACCTGCTTTGCTCTGGTGAGGGCCTCATGGTGGATAGCAGTGCACCATGTGCAAGAATGGTGATCAGCATGTGAGGAAGACATTCAGGAGAGTACCAGGTTCCCTTATAACAACCCAGTCCCCAAGGGTGGTGTCCCCAGACTTACTCACCCCCCCCACTAGGCCCCACCTCTTAAAGGGTCCACTACTCCCACATTGCCACACTGAGACGACAGTTTTGCACATGAAGTCTTGGGGGAAAGACCAGATCCAAACAAGAGCAGAAAGCTCTGCAAAACTATCTTCCAAAGAAGTTATACATCATTCACCTCTGTTGTCTTTGCCAACCTTCCAGGTGAGAAATGTCGCTCCATTGTTTATTTTCTCTTTTTTAGAGATTTCTTTTATTTATTTGAAAGGCAGAGTAACAGAGAGAGGGGAAGAGACAGAGAGACCTGCCATTTGCTGGTTCACTCCCCAAATGGCCTAATGGCTAGGAATGGACCAGACCAGAGCCAGGAGCCAGGAGCTTCTTGTGGGTCTCCCACATGGGTGTGAGAACCCAGGGGCTTGGGCCATCCGGCTGCTTTCCCAGGCACAGTAGCAGGGAGCTGGATCAGAATTGGAGCAGCCAGGACTGGAACTGGCACCCATAAGGGATGCCGGCATCGCAGGTGGCAGTTCCACTCGCTATGCCACAAAGCCAGCCCCTATCTTATTGTTTTAATTGACGTTATTTTAAATGAATGTGATTGCTTGGCCGGTGCCGTGGCTCACTAGGCTAATCCTCCGCCTAGCGGCGCCGGCATACCGGGTTCTAGTCCCGGGCGGGGTGCCGGATTCTGTCCCGGTTGCCCCTCTTCCAGGCCAGCTCTCTGCTGTGGCCAGGGAGTGCAGTGGAGGATGGCCCAGGTGCTTGGGCCCTGCACCCCATGGGAGACCAGGAAAAGCACCTGGCTCCTGGCTCCTGCCATCGGATCAGCGCAGTGCGCCGGCCGCGGCGGCCATTGGAGGGTGAACCAACGGCAAAGGAAGACCTTTCTCTCTGTCTCTCTCTCTCACTGTCCACTCTGCCTGTCAAAAAATAAAAATAAAATAAAAAAAAATGAATGTGATTGCTAATACTTCTGAGTCATTTATCTTTCTTTGTCAGAGTGCTCTCTGTATATATGCTTCACTGCTTTTCTGTTGGATTTTTCTTTTTTACCTGGAAGAACTCTTTGTATATTAGTAAATTAACTCAGTAAACATGAAATAAATTAGACCTTATCAAACACAATGCAAGCATAGTTTTCCAGCTGTTTTTTGTCTTTTGTTTTCCTTTATCACCTCCACCTGTAGTATTTTTCATGTATAAATAATGAATAATCAGTCTTTTTCTTTATGACTTTTGGCTTTGCTTCCTTGCTTAAGCAAACATACCTTCTTAATCCAAAATTATATTTTAAAAAATAACTTGGGCCCGGCACTGTGGCATAGCAGGTAAAGCTGCCGCCTGTAGTGCTGGCATCCCACATGGGCGCCAGTTTGAGTCCTGGCTGCTCCACTTATGATCCAGCTCTCTGCTATGGCCTGGGAAAGCAGTGGAAGATAAATCAGGTCTTTGGGCCCCTGCACCTGCATGGAGACCCAAAGAAGCTCCTGGCTCCTGGCTTCAGATCGGCACAGCTCCAGCTGTTGCGGCCATCTGGGGAGTGAACCAGCAGATGGAGGACCTTTATCTCTGTCTCTCCTCTCTCTGTGTAACTCTGACTTTCAAATAAAAAAAAATCACTTGTGTTTTCTTATAATGTCTTGTGATTTATTGTTTATTTTTTAAGAAAAGGTTTATTTATTTGAGAGGCAGAGTTAGAGAGAAGGAAGAGGGAGAGATGGAGAGAGGGAAAGAGAGAGAGAGAAAGAGCGAGGTGCTGGCCCCTATTGTTTACATTTTAATCTTTGAACTATATGCAAGTTTTAAAAGGTGCATGTGGGGGCCGGCACTGTGGAGTGGTGGACTGAGCCTCCAACTGTGGCATCAGCACGGATGTGGGCGCCCGACCATGTCCAGCTGCTCCTCTTCTGATCTAGCTCCCTGCTGATGGCCTGGGAAAACAGTGCGAAATGTCTCAGGTGCTTGAGCACCTGCACCCATGTGGGAGACCTGGAGGAGACTCTTGGCTCCTGGCTTCAGATTGGCCCAACTCCGGCTGTTGTGGCCATTTGGGGAGTGAACCAGCAAACAGAAGACCTTTCTTTCTGTCTCTCCCTCTCTCTGTCTGTGACTCTGCCTCTCAGGTAAATAAGTAAATCTTTGAGGAGAAAAAAAAAAAAGATGCACGTGGATCCATATTTTCCCCCCAACTCACTAGTTGTTTCAATATCATTGATTTGTTTATATTTTAATTTTTTAAAGATTTATTTATTTGAAAGAGTTACACAGAAAGAGAAGGAGGGGGTGAGAGAGAGAGAGAAAGAGAGATAGAGAGAGGTGTTCCATCTGCTGGGCCACTCCCCAATTGGCTGCAACGTCCAGAACTGTGCCAATCTGAAGCCAGGAGCCAGGAGCTCCTTCTGGGTCTCCCATGCAGGTGCAGGGGCCCAAGGACTTGGGCCATCTTCTACTGCTTTCCCAGGCCATAGTAGAGAGCTGGAGCAGAAATGGAGCAGCCGGGACTTGAACCGGCACCCATATGGGATGCCGGCACTGCAGGCGGTGGCTTTACCCGCTACACCACAGTGCCGGCCCCTGATTCACTTATTAAAAACCCATCTATTTCTGACTGGTTTGAAATGCTACATTCACTAATTTACTTAGGCAGATTTCTTGATTCTCTGTCCCTATATTCTGTTCACAGATTATCTGTATATTTTAATGTTGCTGCACATTTCATATCTACTTCTCTTTCTGTTTTCTATAAAGTTTCTTTTATAAAGATTTACTTATTTATTTGAAAGTTAGAGTTACAGAGAGGGAGAGACAGAGAGAGAGAGAGAGAGAGATCTTCTGTCTGCTGGCTCTCTCCCCAAGCGGCCTCCACTATCCAGGTCTCCCTCATGTGTAGCAGGGACCCACGTACTGGAGCCATCAGCTGCTGCCTCCTCCTGCAATGGCAGGAAGCTGAATCAGAAGCAAAGCATGTGGGAGTCCCAAGTGGCAGCTTAGCCCACTGACCACAGGACCCACCCCACCCTGCAGACTCTACCTGAGCAAGGCTCCTTCCTGGCCCAAGTCGTGCATTCTCTCCCCGGCAGGCTTTTCCCTTGCCACACAGCCTGCCTGCCTTGATTCAATGCCTATCTTGGAGACATTGCACCCCAGACTCATGCCCTTTTGTTGGCACAGGAGACATCAGTGTGTTCTCAACTCAAAGCTCCACGGCAGAAGAGGGAGAGACTATGGGTGGAGGCCCTGGCGCTAAGGGAGGAAGTGCAGCTTTCAATCACTCAGCGTTCAACAGGTGCAGCAAACCTTTCTGGTAAGTTGACGCCTTGCTGCGAGCTGCTAGGGGCTCACAGAGGAGGCCCTGAACCTGCCCCTCTGCTTGAGGAGGCAGAGATGTAAATACAGCTGAATCTAATTCTAGCAGGGGCGGGGAACGTCCGGCCCATGAATCCTGTGAGGACCTCGAATCACTGGTCTGGCCCACAGAGAATTGGAAACGCACTCCATCTGCAGCAGCTCATCTTTAAGGTGCTCATTGTGTTACACACATCCAAATGGCCCTTGACAGAAAAAGGTTCCCCAACCCTGTGAGAATGAAGTATATGCTAAAGAGGGCACCCGCCATTCAAATTTATAAAAGAAAGGCAATATTAATGGAGTGTTTCCTCTTTGTCTGCCACTATATAAACATGATTTATACTGTAAACCAAATATGAACCAAGTAGGATTTGATTCCAGATTCCTAGTGACATGTTTTTAATACATGTCACAAATGAAACATGAAACAAATGTATAAGAAAATTATTTTTCCCCCAAAACTAGACATTAAAAAATTGTAGTAAATGTGCTTTGCAGGGGTCAATGCTGTGGCGCAGCGGGTTAAAGCGCCGGGCTGCAGTGCTGGCATCCCATATGGGTGCTGGTTCATCTCCCAGCTGCTCCACTTCTGATCAGCTCTCTGCTGTGGCTTGGGAAAGCAGTAGAGGATGGCCAAGTCTTTGGGCCCCTGCACCCACATGGGAAGAAGCTCCTGGCTTCAGATCAGCTCAGCTCTGGCTGTTGTGATCATCTGGGGAATGAACCAGCAGAAGGAAGTTATCTCTCTCTCGCTCTCGCTCTCGCTCTCTCCTCCCTCTGTGTAACTCTGACTTTCAAATAAATAAATAAATCTTTTTTAAAAAAAGTACATTGCAGAAAGGGAAAGTAGAGAAATCACTTTTAACACTTTGGTAGTACGTATGCCACTCTACATGTGGAAAGGCTACCTCTGTTGCTGATAGTCCACTTGTTTTTTGAATTTCACAATCATTGGTAACACTGTAATGACTTGAGTTTGCCTAACATACATTCATTATTCTAGTCTCCTCTTGGAAATGTGCTTCAGTTTAGAAGCCCTCCAACCATGCAGGGTAGCAAGAGCACGCCTGTCATCTCACCCTAATATGTAATACATGTTGGTCTTTTACATTTCTTATATTTTTTTATTTTTTTTTTTGACAGGCAGAGTGGACAGTGAGAGAGAGAGACAGAGAGAAAGGTCTTCCTTTGCCATTGGTTCACCCTCCAATGGCCGCCGTGGCCGGCGCACTGCGCTGATCCGATGGCAGGAGCCAGGTGCTTCTCCTGGTCTCCCATGGGGTGCAGGGCCCAAGCACTTGGGCCATCCTCCACTGCACTCCCTGGCCACAGCAGAGAGCTGGCCTGGAAGAGGGGCAACCGGGACAGAATCCAGCACCCCGCCCGGGACTAGAACCCAGTATGCCAGCGCTGCAAGGCGGAGGATTAGCCTAGTGAGCCGCGGCACTGGCCTACATTTCTTATATTAAAAATGAACCCTGCTATTTTAATTTCTACTAAACAGTCTGGCAACTGATATTATTTCTCTTCTCAGAGTTGTCAGCCCATTCCTATAGGATGGCCCATTTTTTTGGTTTTGCTCTTGAAGAGGTCTCTCTGAATGATATAATCCTTTATCATATTTATTGCATTTTCCCCAGTTTTTCTCACTTTCAATTTTAGTTATACCATCTTGGTGCAATTCAATTAAAACACTTTTAAGTCCAGTCAGTCCAGTTTGTGCGTCTTCGTGGATGGGCCTTTGCAGGCAGCCTGGGAAAGAGGACCCAGGCGGGAGCCCGCAGAGAACCGGGGGTGGAACTGGGGACACAGGCGCGAGTGGGCGGCGGCTGGCTGCAATTCACCGGATGGTGGGGCTGTGCGGAAGTGCCTTTCTTGGTGTTCAAGATCAGAGTCTAAGGCCAGCCCTGGGGCAGGCGCTGTGATGCAGTGGCTTAAAGACCTGGCCTATAGTGCCAGCATCCCATATGGGTGCCGGTTCTAGTCCCAGCTGCTCCATTTCCGATCCAACTCTCTGCTATGGCCTGGGAAAGCAGAAGAAGATGGCCCAAGTCCAGCACCTACATGGGAGACCCAGAAGAAGCTCCTGGCCCCTGGCTTCGGATTGGCACAGCTCCAGCCATTGCGGCCATCTAGGGAGTGAACCAGTGGATGGAAGACCTCTACCTCTCTCTGTAACTCTTTTCTTTTTCTTTTTTTTTCTTTTTCTTTCTTTCTTTCTTTTTTTTTTTTTTTTTTTTTTTTTGACAGGCAGAGTTAGACAGTGAGAGAGAGAGAGAGGGAGAGAGAGAGAGAGAGAGAGAAAGGTCTTCCTTCCTCCATGCGGGTGCAGGGCCCAAGCACTTGGGCCATCCTCCACTGCCTTCCCAGGCCACAGCAGAGAGCTGGACTGGAAGAGGAGCAACCAGGACAGAATCCGGCGCCCCCAACTAGGGCTAGAACCTGGTGTGTCGGCACCGCAGGCGGAGGATTAGCCTAGTGAGCCGCGGCGCTGGCCAACTCTCTTTTTCAAATAAACCAAATAAATCTTTTTTAAAAAAAAATACCAGCCCTGGGTCACGGTGACTTAGAGGGGTCTGGAAAGGCAAGCTCCAGCTCTGTCCCTGGGCCTAAAGGCCCCCAAAGGCGGGGAAACCGTCTTTACCAACCCAATCTGAGGTCAGAAATACGCTTTAAGGATTTGCTTGAGGACAAGCTAGATCCCGGCTCAGCCGCAAGGAAGAAACAACAGAGAAAGATGGGACTTTTTATTACTGGGGAAACTGAGGCACTGTTCCTCGCCCGGATGCAAGTCCACGCCCTGGGCCTGCGGAACTTCCAAACAGCGTGGAGCCGGCTTCGAGGCACAGGACACCCGGGGTGAGGCGGGGCGGGGCGCCCTCTGGCGGAGGTTTGTAGGAATTGCGGCGCGATCGTCTGTTTTCTTGGCCCAGGGTTTGTGATGACGTCATGGTTTTGCTCACTCTGGAAATGGGTATGGGCTACAACGGAGGAAGCTGAGGAAGAACACCAGAGGAGATCAAAGGGGAAAAGTCAAAAGGAGGAGGAGGAGGAGAGGAGGAAATGCTCTGCTCTGAAGCCGGCAGAGAGAATGACTTCTGGTTTGCCCTGACAGGCTTGCATTCCTGAGGCTCGGCCCCTTCTTGCCTTGCCTTGCTTCCTGCTGGGCCTGGTTCAGGCATCGACTTGGTGTGACAGCTTGTTAACGTGCCTCAAGGCCGAGGGTGAGCCCTGTCAGCGTATCTCAGCCTGGGGCCTGAGGGAGACTTGCTAAGAGAGGCCCTTCTGCCAGGCAGGACCCGGTCAGGACACCGAGTGTCCACGGAGGGTGGGGCAAGGGAGAGCAGGTTCAGAGAGAGGCAGCCCCTCCCGGCTGGGAACACTGGGACTGGGGAGCCCCCCACCGCCCCAGGAGACCCATTCCTGACAAACACAAACTGCAGGAGCTCCGGAACACTGGCCTTGTCTGAGAACGCTCTCTGATCAGAAGCTACAACCCAACCTGAGCTGAAAGTCTCCAGGCATTCCTCCTGATCACACGTGCATGTGTGTTCCAGGGTTGTTGGATTAGGGATTTTGCTGTGGTGCAGCAGCCCGAGCTGCCACTCACGAGTCATTCAAATCAGAGTCTGGGCCCAGCCACCCTGCTTCCTGATCCAGTTTCCTGCTAGTGTGACCCAGGTGCTTGGGCCCCTGCCACTCATGTGGGACATCAGGATGGAATTCCTGACTCCTGGCTTCAGCCTGGTGTAGATCTGGCTATTGAAGACATTTGTGGAATGACCCAGTTGATAGAGGACCTCTCCTCTCCTGCTGTCTTGCTTTCTCTTTCTCTCTCTTGCTCTACATTTTAAGTAAATAAACAAACAAATAGATAAATCTTCACAAAAATTAATGAACAGCATTGTGGTGCACTGAGTTGATGCCAGCATCCCATACCTGAGCACTGGTTTGATCCCAGCTGCTCCACTTCCCATCCAGCTCCCTGCGAATGCACCTGGGCAGGCAGTGGAAGATGGCCCACGTGCTTGGACCCCGCCACCCATGTGGGAGACCTGGGTGATGTTTTGGACCCCTGGCATCGTCCTGGCCATTGCTGTCATTTGGGGAGTGCATCGAAGATTTCTTTCTCTCTGTCGCTCTGCCTTTCAAATAAATAAGTAAATCTTTAAGTGGAGCATGAGGCAGGACTGTTTCTGCTCCTCACTGTCAACCTAGGAAGCCAACTGGGCACCTTGCATGGAGAATAAAGTTCTTTTGCACCAGAATAAGGGTGGCCACCTGGAAACACATAGCTGGTTGCCAAGAACAGGTGCTCCAGATGGCATCCAAGAAGTCTGAATATGTAGGCAAAGATGAAAGAAAACAGAAACAGAAGCAGTTACCACAGACGGACTGCTACAATGACAGTGGTTAACAAGAATAGCACAGGCTGCTCCTCCGCTATTGATTATTTCCTGCTATGGGTTCTGGGAAAAATAGCAGGAAGTAGGAGCAGGCACTTTACTTGAGCGGTTTAAGGGAACATAGGCTTTAGTTGAGTTATTCACTGTCCAAATGGTATCAGCTATTCGGCAAGCATCAACCAATATTTTAGGGTCTTCTGTAACTGGGTTCCTATCATGTTTTCCTCTGGGCTGGTGCTTTTTAGTGAGCCTCAATCTTACCTGCTTGCCTGGCCACCATATTTGGGGGGGTGTCTTGTACTTCGAAGCAGGAGTTTGGTCAGTTTTGATAAATGAAGGTAGTAAGAATAAATGAATGGGTTATTCATCTGTGCACTTCTTGCTGGCCGCTGTACTCTGTGGGTTCTTCGCTGGTAGCTCATGGCTGATAAATGAACCAGTGACCTTTTGGGAGGCCAGATTTGGTGGTTGCTTTGTTGGGTGGTAGCTGAACGATGTTGCGTAAAAGTCTGCCTGGGTTGAACCACCGCTGGGAACTTTGCTCAAATGCAGGATGTGGGTTGAGAGCGGCTCTGCTTCCTATTTTTGAGAGTGGGGGTTGGGCACAGAAAGTGCCTGTGATAGGCTACTGGGGCTTGAGCAGGGTCTGCCTGAGCTGCAGAACTGAGAGTTGGGGGAGGAAGGAGTGAAAGAGGATGTGAGCCCCAGGCAGCAGTGAGCACGAAGCCACCCACAAGGACTTGTGCTGTAGAAGGTGGGGCAGGAACCCTGCAGGGGGGCCCCCAGAGATGTTCGCTCAGCTGTTGCTGGATCTGACCCCAATCTCTGCAAGTCAGAGGCTGGGGAGGGTCTTTATAAAATGAGGATGATGAGAGTGCCTCCCTACAGGAATGAATGTGTGGGTGGGGATTAAATAGTCTAATGCACATGAAACAGCCTGGAGCCTGGCTCAGCATATATGCTCAAATAGCATCTAGTCTGGTTTCCAGTGGTTTCTAGATGTTTGTTTCCATTTTCTGCCACACTGATAAAGAAGAAAGGTGCAGAGCTATGAGAACCGGCAGCCCGCGGTACTGAATTGATCCTTATAGGACGTCATTGGCCACTGCTTGGCATGGCTCTGGCTACAAGGAACCTGCATGGAGCCGTAGCTGCCACAGCCCAGTGGTGGGTCCCTATATCACCTGGGTTTTCCAGAAGCAGAGGCAGTCGGTGTGGACACAAGTTTCTTATCAGGAACAGTCGTTTGCAGATGGACAGGAGGGAGCGGTGACGAAATCTCAGCCAACCTGGCCAGGAGCTCTAGATCAAGTGATGGCCATCAGCGTTCTCCCACTTCAGACTCAATGCCTGGGCTTCCAAGCCCCCATCTCATTCCATCTCCAGATGTTAGCTGCCCTGGTGAAGGCCATGACCTTGGGCTGAGGGGAGAGCTGCGAATGGAGTAGACCCTGAAACACCTGGCAGCCAGAGACAGTCTGCTAACTGCACCCCACAGCACTCACACTGGGGCAGCGAGCCAGCGAGCCTCTGGAACAAGTGCCTCCTTGGAAGACAGGCCTGTTTGGGGTGACCCTCAGCCCCTCCCAGCCTGACACACAGAGGTGGATGTTTGTTACTACATGGATTTTTATTTGTTTTTGAAAATTTATTTATTTATTTGAAAGTCAGAGTTACACAGAGAGAGAAGGAGAGGCAGAGAGAGAGAGGTCTTCCATCTGTGGATTCACTCTCCCATTGGCTGCAATGGCCGGAGCTGTGCTGATCCGAAGCCAGGAGCCAGGAGCCAGGAGCCAGGAGCCAGGAGCCAGGAACCAGGAGCCAGGAGCTTCCTCCAGGTCTCCCACGTGGGTGCAGGGGCCCAAGGACTTGGGCCATCTTCCACTGCTTTCCCTGGCCGTAGCAGAGAGCTGGATCAGAAGTAGAGCAGCTGGGACTAAAACTGGTGCCCATATGGGATTTAGATACTGCAGGTGGCAGCTTTACCGGCTGCACCACAGCACTGGCCCCACTACATGTTTTTTAAGCATCCCATTTGCCTAAGTGCTGCTGTTCACAGCACACTTTTGCAAGCCTGGCCTCTTGTTGCACGTGGCACATTGCACATGTTGGTCATGGGGAGTTTGGGGCAAATCCCAAGCAGAGGTCAAAGTCGGGGGAGAATGAGAAAGCTCCTTCCACTGGCTGGTGGCTCCCAGTGCTTCTCAGTGGTCCGATATCCTTGGGCTCTTCCAAGTGCAACTTCGGGGGGGGGGGTGTGCTGCAGGAAAGTCTTGGTGGGGCTCTTGCTGAAAAGATCAGTGTTCTGAGAGCTGGAGGGCAGGAGCTAGGGAGGAGACGGTAGCTGAGGGGGAGGGTAGGCTCCGAGCAGCCCCACTGAAGAAAGGATGCTGTGGCGTGAGCAGGAAAGAACGGCTTGGAGGGCAGAGCACCTGGATGCCCGTCTTAGTTCCCACAACAACTTTTCCTTGGACACATCATTTCCTCGCCCTGACTGTCTGTTCTCTAATGTATCTTTGTACCCTGGTAACTGGGGCGGGAGTGAAAATCCTCCACACATTTAGTAAGTGTCTATGGCCACCTCACCTCCAGCCACAACTGAGGGATCCTTATACCACAGACTAGAAAAACGAGATGAAATGCACGAGACAATTGCTTTCAGACAGAAGGCAACAAGCCACGTGGGACTCTGATCCTGAGTGAAGGCGCACAGATTAATTGTGCCCTACTACTACCCCAGCTTTCCACCGTGGAGTAATCTCCAGGCCGTAACATGAGGAGGGGGCCCCTGAAGAACCAGGCAGTGCCCCTGAGCTGAGGAGACCAAGGCTGGAGTTTGAAGAGGCTGGGATGTGTGGAGGCCTCTGCGGGAGCCGTCCAGAAAAACTGCTTCAGAAGGCTGCACAGTGCTCCCTTGGCTGAATGCTAAGCTGTGCGCACACACATGGTGACCCTCTGGGACAGAAGTAGAGGACACTCACCACGCAATAAGCACTGGGAGAGAGCTGGGAGCTGAAACACTCGCTGGAGCTTGCACAGGGCTGGAGACATTCAAGTTAAGACTAGCCAGGCAGGAAAGTCCATGCTGAGCAGCTGGGAAAATTCCCCAAGACCTCAAAGGGTTGCAGCCTTGGTAAAGGGCTGTTCCTTTGCTGGAGTACAGACAACTCTAGACCTATGCTACCAAAGTCTAAGCAAAAGCGTTGAAGTCTGCAAATGAATGAGCTGCATGGTAACAAGATCCAAACAGTCCATGACGTGCCATTGACAACGTTCAGCATCCAATGAAGAATCACTGGATATGCCAAGAACCACGAAAAGTGACTCAGAACCAGTGAGAAAGAAATGTATCAACAGACCTAGAAATGACAGGGACGAGTAGATAAGTGTGTTAAAGCAGCTATTTAAGTGTGCCCTAGGATTCCATGTGGATTATGAATATAATGAAGAAAGAAATCATAAAAATGTTGAAATGGAAAAGAACAGAAAAAATACAGTATTTGAAATAAAAAAAAAAAAACCACTGGGCCAAATAGATTAGCAATTGCAGACTACCATGTCAGAAAACCTGAAATGAATTACAATTCATCCTGTAAGGCCAGCGTATGGGGTGTCCCCTCATTCAAATCAAGTGATTTCGACAGTCCCTGGCAGAAGAAGGGGCAAGTGACAGGAATGATGATGGACGTTTTCACCAGGTGACTGCTCTTTAAATCTTGTTGCCAGACACTTCCTACCTCCATGTGCGGCAGGGGTATGACGTGAACGTGTTTTGGCACCATGGCACCTTGGTGGTGGAATGCTTCCCAGAACAGCTGATGGAAATACATGGGTGGGAGGCAGGGGCCACTTCAGATCATAAAGCCATGGCCTGTGACAAGCCCAGTGCCCTGAGACCTGCACAGTCCACGTAGGAGATGGTAGGCTGACTGGGTGCTCCCCTCACCCTGGGTCATCTGGGCAAGCAAAGGAAGTGAAGTGTGAAAAACTACTGCAGTGAGAGGGGGAAGGCCCCTGCTATAAACCTGGGGGCAGGGAGCCGGCGCCGTGGCTCGCTAGGTTAATGCTCCGCCTGTGGCGACAGCATCCCATATGGGCGCCAGGTTCTAGTCCCGGTTGCTCCTCTTCCAATCTAGCTCTCTGCTGTGGCCCAGGAGGGCAGTGGAGGATGGCCCAAGTGCTTGGGCCCCTGCACCCACATGGGAGACCAGGAGGAAGCACCTGGCTCCTGGCTTCGGACAGGCGCAGCGCTGGCCGTGGCAGCCATTTGGGGGGTGAACCAATGGAAGGAAGACCTTTCTCTCTCTCTCTCTCTCTCACTGTCTAACTCTATCTGTCAAATTAAAAAAAAATAAAAGCCGGGGGCACACTTGCTCTTGGAGAGCTCGTGGTTGTTGGTAAAATTCTGATAAGTGAGATCCTAGAATCCAGACGGGAGAGCAAAAAAGGAAACACGGCACAACAAATGGCTCGTCAAAATAAAGCAAACAGAATTTGGAAGTTCGGCTGGCAGTGCTAGAGGGAAGATAGGACCTTGGGAACGGGGAAGGAAAGGGGATAATTTAAATTTAAACAAGTGGGAGAGGAGGTTCTGGGGGCTGCACGGCCAGTGGCCATTACATCTCCTCTCGCTTCTCCAGGGAAGAAGACCTTCTGCTTTCAAAGGGCAGGGCCAGGATTTCAACGCAGGAATCCCTGACTCGAAGCCTGGTGCTCTTCTGTCTACAGCCCCCCATGCAGACAGCACAGAGTTCAGATTTGACCTGGGATGCAGGTGTTGGTAATGTTCAGACCCTCTCATCTTTCCACCCCTGTCTTGGGAAGGCTCTGGGGTGTGGCCCACTTCAGTCGTGGGCTGTCTGTCTGTCGGGTGCTCTGGCAGGAAGTCCCACCACGGGCTGGGTGAACAGACAGTTTCCTCTGGTTAGTGCTGTGGGTGGGGGTTCCACCTCCTTCCCCAGAACAAGCTGATAAACAACCTTAGCCCCTCCTCCTGCCCTGGCCTCCTGCAGCCAGGCCCCTGTGGCCAGGCCAGTGGAGACTGGGTCCCTGATAAGAAGGGGATTGGTATTTGGGCCCTACAGAATAAGTACCAATTGCTGTTGGGTTCCCTTTATAAAGAGAGGGGGACGAGGGGTGTGTGTATGTGGGGGGAGAATCAGCGGAGCAAAGCAGCTTCTCAAAGGCTGATCATCCTGGGAGCCTGGTGCTCGTGGTTTTCACATCACCTGCACCTTGCGTGTGGCTCAGCCCTCACTCCCGTCACGGGTCACAGCAGGTGCTGATAACTACTGTACTCTTCTTCCTCTCAGGGCAAGGACACCAGTGGGTTCTGTACCACTGGAGCACAAGAAAATCATACCTCAAATCTCCCTTGGGCTCTGCAAGAACCCCACAAATTATGTTGTCCTTGGAGGGTGAGATGACAGCTCCTTGGAGCTAAGTTCAGGTTCATATGGTTTAATCCCCAGCACCCAGCAGTGTGATACTCAGGAAATGACAGCTGCATGAAGACTGTTTAAAAAAAAAGATTTATTTATTTGCAAGTCAGAGTGACAGACAAGAGAGAGGAGCGTGAGAAAAAGGGGGGGAGAAAGAGAGAGGGAGAGAGAGAGAAAGAAAAAATGTTTTCCATCTGTTGGTTCATCCTCCATATGGCTGCAACATCCAGGGCTGGGCAGGCTGCAGCCAGAGCCAAGGACTCCAACTGGATCTCCCACATGGGTGTCTGGAACTCAAGTACTTGAGCCATCATCTGCTGCTTCCCGGATGCATTAGTAGGTAGCTGGATTTGAAGCAAAGTAGCTATGCCTCTAACCCAGGCACCCTGAAATGGGATGCATGCATTCCAAGGAGCAGCGTAACCCACTGCACCATGACACCTGCCCCACAAAGACCTCTTAGAGTGAAATGTAAAGGTGAACAGAGCGGTGGATGAATGGTGGAGCATGCAGCAACCCTCCTGGTTCCTTGGAAGGTCTGAGAAGGGCACCCTCCCCCCTTAAGGCTGAGGCTCTGTCCCCTGTTAGCATGCAATCCTGAGTGCAAGCTCTCTGAAGGCACTGTGTGTGAGTGGCTTTGTTTGGGGACAGGTGTTAATTTGGTACACTCACTTAAATAGACGTGTGGGCACCTGGACATCCAAACACTGTGTGCATCCATCACTCTAAAGAAGACATGAGATGTAAGTGCAAAGATATTCTCTGCAGGAGCTTCTCTATTCGACCTCCTGGCTTCCACCACTGTGAGGCTCCCTCTCTCTTCCCCTGCTTGTCATTCACAACCTGTCACCATTTCCTTGGCTTCCCATACACACCATGGTCCCTTAGCAGAAAGCCCTTCTGTTTGGTGCAGTGGTCAGCACGACTCCTTCCAGGGCTGGGTAGGGGTGAGGGAAGAGGATGAGAACTCTCAGGGACATGGGTGTTGTACCTTCTTGGGCTTTGTTACTAGGGTGAGCCTTACAGATGGGAGTCAGAGTATTAACCAGGAAATTAAGTATTAACTGACTTCACATTCCAGGACTGTGCTAAGGGCTCTCTGCTCTCTGTTGTGTCTCTGCTCATTCAGTGAACAAAGAGGGAACGATAAAAGACAGATAGCAATCAGATTCGTTTTGGGAGGCTGAGGACAGGGGCTTGCACAGAGACCTCTCCTGGATTCTGGTCCTTACAGCCACCAGCTATTGGTATGGGGACAAAAGTTCACATCCCTGCCATGGAGCCCAGGGGCTGGCAAGCTCTACATGTTCCGAAGGCAGTGATTTGCCCATGGCAGAGCTGGGTTCCAGCAGTTGGCAGGAACAGCCTGGGGCACAGGCATGCCTCTGGGATGGCCCCTTCTAACTTGACATTCTAGATTGCTTCTGTCCATAAATAGCCAGAGTGTGTGGTAGTTCATGAAGCATTTCAGGCACAGAAGAGCAGTCGGGGTTTAGGACCCAAATAAGCAACAAAAGATCTCATTGTAACTCAAGTAGGGAGAATAAAAATTTCAACTCAAATTAGTAATTAAATTAAAATTCACATAGAAAACACCTCAGTAAAAATGTTATAGAAGGTTACTGTTCAAAAAACCAAAAAGATGGTAAATGATGCCCTAAATTGCAAGAGAAGGTATAGGATTTAGAAGTCCTATCTAAGAAGGGCCCCACTTATCCAGTCTCAGATCAAACCCTCACTCTTAAATTTCAATTACTGTCACCACAGGATGAGTCGGTTTTTACATTTCCCTTTGTTGGATGAGAAAAATGTGAATTTTGAGATGTTGTACAAATAAGCAGAGACAGAAATGAATACACGATCAATACTTTCGGTCAAGCGTGTTCATTCAGGCGGTGATTTATCCTCATGCTGCTGCTTTGGCTGTTCTGTGTGGGCCCCATCAGCCACTGGGCTTGTTTCATTGACAAGGCTTAGTTAGTGCTCATTAAGATTTTGTCTGCCAGATTTGTAAGTCTTCTCTAAGTTTGGAGAAAATATGATGTTTTAAATGTATAATTATAGACAGGCAGAACCATCTAAGAATCTTTGATGAATTATGAAGCTCTCTATGATATTCTGTCCCTGTCTTATCTCCTACCTTGGCGAATGGTGTGCCCATGTCTCCTGTATTAGGGTGGAACCGTGTGACTGCCTTAGCTAGGGGGTTGAGTCGTATCTCCGGAAGACTTCAGTGACTGTGATACCCACATCAAACCTGTGTCTCACACAGGAAAAACAAAACAAACACTACCCCTGGGGAATTTCTTGGTGTACAAAGTAGAAATGGGCTGGGAATTTTGGAGGCAAGGAGCA
The DNA here is from genome assembly GCF_964237555.1 of Oryctolagus cuniculus. Taxonomy (NCBI): domain Eukaryota; kingdom Metazoa; phylum Chordata; class Mammalia; order Lagomorpha; family Leporidae; genus Oryctolagus; species Oryctolagus cuniculus. Next base: position 59,099,096 of record NC_091438.1, read on the forward strand.
AACTGACCTGACTGTGGTCACACAGGACACCTGTTAGAGGACATTGCGGAAGGCTTTGAGTACAGGACCACTGATCAGCTCTGTGGAAGACTCCACAAGTCCTGAGTGCCTGTCGACATGCTCCCCCAACCTGGAGACGTGGTCCCATGTGTTGCTGACGAAGGTTCTTAACATCTCTAATTCTATTTCTTCATCTGTAAAGCAGGAATAGCAATATCTGTCTACCTCAAAGGGTTACTGGTAATGCTGATTTGAAATCATATTTGTAAAACGTTCACCATAGTATCTGGAGCATATAATCAAGTCGTGTCAGTGATCTGTTTCCTTTAAGTAAACCATGAAGTAGAACTGGTTTCAGTTGACCATCTGCTGGTGTTGTACTCATGGTGCTGGGGATTCAGCCACTCATTTGCTCAACAAATATTTATGAAGCAGATGTTTCTTAAGGAACTTGAATATACCTATTTATTGTTCAAAGCCCTGAATTATCCTGAAAATACACTTTCCAAACCAAACTTTCTTTTTCCTATGAATGCATTCCTCATTCAAAGATCTTTTTTTAAGAGCTTAATAGTTACTTCTAACTGGAAGAAGCCAGTGTGACAAGGTCATAGTTGGACAACTATCCAACATTGTGGGAAAAGCAAAACTGTGAAGACGTTAAGAAGGTCAGTGGCTGGGTGTGAGATGGGAGAAGAAAGAATAAATAGAGGATTTTAAGGGCAGTGAAATGGTTCTATGTGTCACTGCAATGGTGGACACATGTCACCGTACACCTGTCAAAACCCATAGAATGTACAAGACAAAGAGGAAACTCTAATGTTAACTATGGGCTTTAGTTAATGATAATAATGTGTAAATTTTGACTAGTCAGTAGTAGTGAAAGGTACCTCCCTAATATAATATGCTAATGTCAGGGAAAATATGTGTGAGTAGGAGTAAGAACATATATGGGAATTCTGTATTTTCTGTTTAATTTTTTGAAAACCCAGAACTGCTCTAAAATTAGGCTATTGATTTCAGAAAAGGAAATAAATTTTTTTTTTAAAATAGGTAAGAAAAAGATCCTAGTCCTAACTCGTAGAAAGTCAGAATTGCAGAGAGGGAGAGGCAGAGATAGAGATAAAGAGAGAGGCCTTCCATCTGCTGATTCACTCTCCAAGTGGTCACAATCACCAGGGCTGGGCCAGGCCAAAGCCAGGAGCCAGGAGCTTCATTTGGGTCTCCCACGAGGGTGCGGGGATCCAAGCACTTAGACCAGCTTCCGCTGCTGTCCCAGGTGCATTATGTTTATTCAAACCATGTAAGATGTGCTTAGATAGCTCACTGCTGTGAACCCTGAGGAATTATTATTTCAGGTAACAAGAAGGCAGAGCTGGGGTGGCGCCAAGCCTGCCAGCAATCCTTGGCTCCTGCTCCATTTCCATTTCCCTGAAAGCACTGTGTCCTACCTCTGCTGCATTTAAGCAGCTCCTGCCATCCAAACCCAATGATGACCAGAGGCAAAAAAAAAAAAAAAAAAAAAAAAAAAGCCATTCTTCTGCCCCAGATGTCCATCCAGTTCTCTCATTGCCTCCATTAGCAGGGTGGACATCCCCTTACCTCTCCCTGGCTACAGCTGGATCATATGTGCACCGTAATCAATCCCAGGCATGGAGACTAGGAATACCATGATTATGTTCCATCTGATACACCTTTTTCTTCTTTTTTAAAAAAGATTTTTATTTCATTTATTTGAAAGTCAGTGGGGTGGGAGAGAAAGAGAGAAAAAAAATCCTTTTTTAAAAGATTTATGTATTTATTTATTTGAAAGTCAGAGTTACAGAGAGAAGGAGAGGCAGAGAGAGAGAGAGAGAGAGAGAGAGAGACAGGTGTTCCATCTACTGGTTCATGCCTCAATTGGCCTCAATGGCCAGAGCTGAGCTGATCCGAAGCCAGGACCCAGGGGCTTCTTCTGGGTCTCCCACATGGGTGCAGCTGCCCAAGGACTTGGGCCATCTTCTCCTGCTTTCCCAGGCTGTAGCAGAGAGCTGGATTAGATGTGGAGCAGCCAGGACTCAAACTGGCACCCATATGGGATGCTGGCACTGCAGGTGGCAGCTTTACCCACTACACCACAGCTCCAGTCCCGAAAAAACTTCTAACCACCGTTTTACTCCCAAATGTCTGCAATGGCTGAGGCTGGGTCAGGCTGAAGCCAGGAGCCTGGAGCTCCATCCAGTTCTCCTACATGGGTGGCAGGGGCCTTCATACTTGGGCCATCTTCTGCTGCTTTCCCAGGTACATCAGCAGGGAGCTGGACTGCAAGTGGAGCAGCTGGAACTCCAAAGGCAGCTTAACCCACTGTGCCATAACACCTTTTCCTATACACCTCTGTGCAGAATGCCAGGAAGTCTAAAGGAAAAAATGGATGTAAGCCAACCAAAGTGTCTGCCATGAGTACAGCCTAGAAGACAGAAAATGTTTCCATTAATTTCCCATCTCTTAGAGACAGAAGCTTAAAGAAGACTACTCATCTCTTTCCTCAACACATTTCCTGAGTATCTAAGTGTGCTTGGCACTGTTCAGGCAACAGCGACACAGGTGAGCAAACCAGACACAATCCATGCCACCTTGTGATGACTCCAGAGAGGGAGAGGCGTGCTGGACAGTAATCTCAGCCATACGCATGTGACTATACATACTTTAAATGCTCCTAAGGAAACAAAGGAAGCAGTGTGACTTGTAACAGTTGGATCCATTTTAATGGGAAGAAGCATCAAGAAGTCTTCCCAAAAAAGGTCTTTAAAAAATAAAAAAAGATGTATTTTATTTTATTTGAAAGGCGGAGTTAGAGAGAGAGAGAGACAAGAGAGAGAGAGGGGGAGGGAGAGAATGAGAGCGAGAGCTAGAGAAAGAGAGAAAGACAGAGGGAAATATCTTCCATCTGCTGGCTCACTCCCCAAATGGACACAAGAGCTGGAGTTGGGCCAGGCCAATGCCAGGAGCCAGGAACTTCTTCTGGGTCTCCCACGTGGGTTCAGGGACCCGAGGACTTGGGTCATCCTCCACTGCCTTCCTGAGGCACATTAGCAGGGAGCTGGATTGGAAGAGGAGCAGTGGGACTTGAACTGGCACCCACATGGGATGCCGGCACTGCAGGTGGCAGCTTAACCTGTTACACCACAATGTCAACCCCAGGAGACGTCTTTAAAATTTTTTTTACCTATTTATTTTGAAAGGCAGAGTTACAGAGAGAAAGGAAGAGACAGAGAGAGAAATTTTCCATCTGCTGGCTCACTCCCCAAATGAATGCAATGGTCAGGGCTGGGCCAGGCTGAAGCTGGGAGCCAGGAGCTTCATCCAGGTCTCCCATGTGGGTGCAGGGGCCCAAGCACTTGGGCCATCTTATGCTGCTTTCCTAAGAGCATTAGCAGGGAGCTTAATTGGAAAGTGGAACAGATGGGACTTGAACCAGTGCCCACATGTGATGCTGGTGTTGCAGGAGGCGACTTAACGCACTACACCACAGTGCCAGCCCCAGGAAAGAGTCCTTTTAACAAAATAGAAAGGACGAATGGAAGTTGGAGGGCGTGGAGCTCGTGAAAGAATATTCTAAGCAGAGGGATCAGCATGGGGATGTTGGGACTGAAAAGACTTTGGCACTTTGAAAGAACGGGAAGGATGATATGAGGAGGGACAAAGTGCAGAAAACAAGGCCAGAAAATAAACAAAGGAGAATCAATCACACAGGAACTTCAGTCAAGGCGGACTTTGTGAATGAATGCATCCCAATAGACTTTTGGTCCTCAAGTATAGAGCAAAGACCCTGGTCTAAAAGAGAGAGATTTGAGATGTTGGCTCCAGGAACTCCTTGTGGTAGCATAAAAGGTCATCTTTGTTTCCAATATTTGGATGTTCTTTCCTAATCCTGGATAGCATTTCTTGTTTCTGGCAGAAGCATAGGCTGTCGTTCAAGTTGTTTCTCATGGGAGATCTGAAGCCAAGACCTCAGATGGCTTGAAGGATACATAGCCCGAGCTTCTGCTCATCTCAAGAGGAAAGAGTTGTACAGAACTATGAATGGGGTCATTCTGTCCTGATGGGCCCATTCTTGAGAGAGGGGGCATTTTGTTGTTGCTGTTGTTATTTTTGTGTCTTTGTGCTGAAGGATGAAATCAGATTCTACATATGGGGCAAGTTCCCCTTGAAAATAATAAGTATTGCCATTGTTAATCATTTTGAAATGTGTGCATCTGGAGACATGCTGGACCCAAAGTGCTTCCACTGGAGCCAGGTCAGCAGTTCCAGGAACTTGGGAGCAGGTCTTGGAGTAGGCAGAGAAATGCCCAGAAAAGGATCCCTGTACAGACCCTGAAAGCGGTGCTATTTTGCCTTCAAGTCCTCCTTTGCTCCTCTTATCACAGAGCAAAGTCTTCACAAGCCTTGCTTCACATCTCAACTATCAGTGCACGGAATTGAAGGTAGAGTCAATGTCCTGTGGGCCCAATGGTGCTGGGGAGAACAGTGATAGTCTTGGTTGAGATAAGCGGATTGAACTGAGAAGGAGAAGGTAGTGGCTTGTGTCTCTATGATGACTTATGATGACAAACCAGAAGCAGTCTATGGAGTAAATTTTTCTTAGGGTTTCTCAGAAACACCTGGAGACAAGAGCCTGGTAAAGACCATATTTCCTGTAGTTAAAAGAGATGGAGCTGAGACTACAGTTATTTGAGGATTAAAGGGATACGTGAAGTTTAGAATTTGTATTACAAATAAATTCATTCTAATCCCTACAGCTACACTGTGCAGTGATTTTATTATCTCAGGAGAGCAAGGCTCAGGGGCGTGCCTAGCCCAAGGCTGCAGGCAAGTAAGAGGCGGAGGGACGCCAAGTCTAAGTTGTCTGTCGCAGACGCCCAAGCTCACTTTGTTGTGCCATTGCTTCCTCCCTGGATAAAACTTATTTGTGTGCTTTCTTTCAAGACCTTCAGAACAGGAAGGCTGGGGTCATGTTCTGCCATTCCACAACCAGACTCTGGGAAATAACCTGTGGGACAGAGTGGAGGACCCCAGCTAGAAGAAGTCAAAGAGCCTTTGTCTCAGCAGACACAGAAGCCTCCTGTGCTTCCTTTACTCCCCACTTCCTCACCTATAAAATCTTCAACATCCTTAGCCATCCACGCCTCTTGTTTTCCCCACAGGAAAATGTTCCCTTTTCCCATTTAAAGTCAGACTTCTTTTTAAGCCTCTGATTGCCCTTCCTCACTTCTCTCAGACCTAGTTCTCTCTGCACACACTCTTGCACTTTAAATTCCTTCCCTTTCTGGTCTCTGTCTCTATGCCCACAAATGCACTCTGACCTTTTCCATCTTAACAAACCACTTTAAACCCAAGTCTCCTTGAAACCTGTGGACCAACATTTTCCTGTTGTTATCTACATGTCTCAAACATGTAGATTATACTTAACTCTACTTGCTCACATCCTAGTGATTTCTCATTTGATTCTCGATTAGCTTCCAACTCCTCACTACTCTCAATGGCACCTTAACCTCCTAACACAGACTTTAAAAAAACTTTTTAAAATTACAGCTTCATCAAGCATAAGCAAAGAATGATCACAGTATATCTGGCACCAGGTTAACAAATGGGCCATCACCAGCACCCCAGAAGCTTACTGCATTCTCCCAATCATTATTTTTTTCTCCTCCCTAAAGGTAACACATCCTGGCTCTTTGTACCATAGATTAGTTTTGCCTGTCTTAAACTCTCTGTGGGTGGATGCTTACATCATATGCTCTTCTGTGCCTGGTTTCTTTGGGTCAAGGTTATGTTTGCACAGTGTAGCCATATTACTGCATACAGCAGTGGCTTTCTTCTTTTTACAACCGTGTAGCATTCTGTTGTATGAATACGCTGCAACTCATCATTTTACTGTTAACGAGCATGTGAGATTCTTTCCAGCTTAAGGCTATTTCAGATAAGGCTTCTATGAGCCTTCTTGTATAGTACTTGTCTTTATTGGTGCACATGTGCATGCTTTTCTCCATCCTTTTTGTAAATAAAGATTTATTTATTTATTTAAAGTCAGAATGAAAGAGAGAGAGAGAGAGAGAGAACGAAAGAGATCTTCTTCTATCCACTGGTTCAGTCCCTGAATGGCTGCAACAGCCAGGGCTGAGCCAGGCCAAAGCCAGGAGCCAAGAGCTTCAACCAGGTTTCCCACATGGGGAGTAGGGGCCCAAGCACTTGGGCCATCATCTTCTGCTGTTTTTTCCAGGTCATTAGCAGGGCACTGGGTTGGAAGTGAAGCAGCCACTACACGAACCTGGAACCCAAAATGGATGCTGGCATTGCAGGCAGCAGCTTTACCTGCTATGCCACAGCACCAACCCTTCTCCTTTCATTTTTTTAAAGGAAGGGTACAATTTTGTTGGGAATGCTATAAAATAAGTTGAGAAAATTAAGGCAGGATAATAGTCAACAAAGCAACTGCTGTTCTTATCCAGAGAGGCATAAGACATGGTCCAGCCAGGAGAAGGCACTTGGAAAACAACTGTCCTTGTGTGTGTTAATACACACAGAATAGGGAACAGAAATGCACTGTGTAATTAAGTACAAAATTGCACATGCCCAGAATAAAGTCAACTTTTAGAAACTCTGTGCTAAAACTAGACAGTTTAATACTAGGGCTGGCTTCCCAGCTCCCGCACACCCATAGTCTAGAACCAGAGTCACCTGGAGGCAGCATGGGGACAAGGAAGCCAGGGGCAAAGCTCCATGGACCACACACATGTCTGCTCTGGTGTTTTCTTCCCTCTGCCTCCGGCTCCTGAGACAGAAGCTGAAACCTTGTGAACAGTGACAGTTCAGATGGACTCTGCCGGTCTCGTCTTCCTCGTGGGAGGCAGAAGGGAGCCAGGCTCAAGGCGCAGTAGCAAGTGACAGCAGTCACAGAACGTCGTCCTTCCTAGTTGACAACTGAAGTTTGCAGTCAGGGCATATTTGGAAGTCAGTGCAGGTGCAAAGCGGGAGAAGGAATGGAAGGGCTCTGCACTGGGATTTGGGGTTGGATAGGGATTGGACAGGAGTAGAGACTGCAGCAACAGTGGTGCTAATAACAGTCCCTTAAATTGTGTCCCACAACAAAGAGCTGCCCATTCCCTAACTTTCACATCTCTGCGGTGTAGCAGCAAGGGGGTGGACCTGACGCTTCGGACCCGCCCTAGCACCAAGACTGGCTGGAAGGCAGGCTCTGGGCTTAGACCCGCAGCTTCAGTAGGTCCTCAAAAAGCCCGCAGGGCAAGAGGACAAACCTAGTAATACGCCTGGGGACGGCCAGGAGCCGAGGCAGCGGCAGGGGCAGTGGTGGAGGGAGCTTCAAGGTATGTCCCTTTTGGGATTAGATGGGAGCCAGCTGCAAGGTGCACATCCCCGCCCTCGCTCTGGAGGTAGGGGGTGACTTCAGCCGCCGCCCTTTGCGTCGGGGCACTGCCGAGCCTCGCCGGGTGTAGGAACGCGAGGCACCGCCCCTCCCGGACGCCGGGCGAGCGCCCCGTCACCCCACGCCGCGCCGCCAGGGGCCCGGGCACAGCGGGCCCGCCCAGGTGCGCCGGCGTCTGGCCGGAGCCCGGAAGGTGCGCAGCCCCGCCCCCCAACCCCCCGCGTGAAAGCGAAAGTGTCGGGGCCCGCGGAGGTCAAGGACTGGGGGGCGGGGCCGGCGCGGACCTGAGAGCGGGCGCCGGGCGCTTCGGGGGCCATGGATGGGCTCGGCCGCCGCCTTCGAGCCAGCCTGAGACTGAAGCGCGGTCGCGGGGGTTAGTGCGGGCCCGGGCGCGCCGGGCAGGGGCGAGGGGACCGGAGGCTGCTGGCTGGGGGCGGGCGCGGGGCCAGAGCGGCGCGGAGGCTCAGCTCGGCTCCGGGAGCCGTTTGCCAGGGATTCGGGAGGGCTGGTCCGGGGCCAGGTGAGCTGGAGCGCGCGCGCAGGTGGAGGCGAAGGGGGTCAGCAGGTGGCGGGGACAGAGGTCGGCGGGATGGGCAGGACTTGCGGGGGCTCCGGGGAGGCGGCTGGCCCGAGAAAACCGTTGTGGGGCCCCGGAGCCACGTGTCCTTTCATCCAGGAAGCTGTGGTGCAACCGCAGGGTGCCCCGAGAGCCTGGGCCCCGGGCCCGCCCCTCCTCGCCGCCCCACTCTGCCGTGGCCTTTGCCCAAGTCCTGGGAGCCAGCCTGTCCCGGCCCCGCTGATATCCGCGGGCCACGAAAGCGGAGCTCCGGGACTAACGTGGCCCGCCAGCCCCGGGCGGGCAGGAGCGCCCTGCAGGGGGCCGAGCGTGGTCCCGGGTCCAGTGTGCCCGGGAAGCTAGATCAATGACCCGTGCCTCACCCCTCAGGCCGGGTCGGTGAAGTGGGACGAATTCCTCCCGTCGGGGATGCTGGGGTTGACTGGAAGTCAGCATTGGTTTCTGCTGTCTCCACGGGAGCGCTGGGCTTCAGAAGGCAGGCAGGCAGGAATTCACTGACTTATTCACTGGGCAAATGTGTTGCTGCAAACCACTAGTGTCGGAAGGCTGTGCGCACAGAACCCTGTCTTCCAAGGAGAAGGAACAGGGGTCATTCCTAGACCACCCACCCGGTCTAACACTGGTGAGGCAAGAGGCCCAGCGAGACCCTTTGGGCTGCGGCAAGCCCCAGAGTTGGGGCTACCCCAGGGGGTGAGTGAGGTCAGTGCCTCCCTTGACCTGCAGTGACCTCACAGTGTGTTCTGCTCTTGGTCCTTCCCCATCCTTGCTGTTCCTCCTGAACACAGGGCTCAAGGTCTAGACCAGGAGGTCAGAGAATCCGGGTCAGGGCAGAGGGACTGGTGGTGGCTGGAGCAGCCAGCAGGCTGCAGCTGGAGGGCCCCTGCCTGTTTTCCTGGGGAGTCTGTTGAATGGAAGGGGGCTGCTCCCTGCAGCCCAGAGAGTCCAGTCATTGCAGTCCACCTGTGCACCAACACAGGCTGTTGATGGAGCTTCCTGGACCTCGAGGACCTGGAGACAGCAGTCAGCGCTAGCTGTCCTAGGGAGTAGCACCTGTCAGGCCCAAGTGTGCCCTTCTTCTTTGGCCGTGCTGGCCTCAGGGCTTGTGCATTAGCAGGGACTGTGTGTGTGTGTGCATGAGTGTAAATAATCCCAGTGGTGAGGAGTGGTGTGGTGGTCCCTGTGGGCCGAGAGAAGCTGAGCTGGAAGAGGAAGGGTCAGCTTTTCAGACCAAGGTTCCCAAAGGCCCCTCACCTATATTCTGCAGAGTTCTGGGACTTCAATCAGGTAGCTGTGGGAGGGGCTTCCTGGTGGAGGAACAAGTATAACCTGACTCCTGACTTCCCCAGAAAGGGTGAGTCCCTCCTGAATTCAAATTTGGGATAATAACTCCTTTCTCAGGCACAGGGGATTAAATGCAATACCTTATATGATGGATGCCAGTCTTCTCTTGCTCTTTTCTGTTGGGCAGGGGTGGGGGGAGCAGTCTTTTGCTACATTTCTTGGGCCTTTGCTCCAAAGTTGAGTTCCTTTTTTTGTTGTTGTTGTCAAGGTTTTCTGAGTTTTGCTGTTGTCTTGCCTGTCCTGATAAAGCAGGAGGAAATGGGCTGAAAATGCTGCCCGAAGGATTTAGGAAAAGGCATGATTTCCTGAGGCCCTGGAAGACCAGCGAGAAGATCCTGGCTCTCAAAATCCTTTGCAAACCTGTGCGGTGTTTGATGTGGAGGGCACCCAGGAAACAAAAGGGTGCACACGAGGCTTTCATAACCCCCCTACCTCCAGCAGATCTTGTAAATGTTAAATAGGCTGTGAATCATGCCATGCCTCAGTTTCCCCCTCTGCATCAAGAAGATGCTTGTCTCTCAGCCAGGCAGTGAGGATTGTGCAAGTCTGTGCAGGCTGTGAGGAAGGCGTGGATGACGGCTTTGAGGGTTCTGGTTCACTCCCCCTCCCACTGCAACTTTCTTAACATCCTTATTTACTGTCCTTGGGCCTCCCCCAGGAGTCATGGTTGGGCCACTGAGACCCGGCTTTTACTAGTTCCAGTAAAGCCAGGTCTGAAGCGCTTTAAAAAATATTTTGAATTTATTTAAAAACTGAGGTAAGGGGGGAGAAGGAGAGGGAGAGGGAGAGAGAGAGAGAGAGATCGAGATCGAGAGATCTCCTATCTACTGGTTCACTCCCCAAATGGGCCAGGCTGAAGCCAGGAGTCTGGAACTCAATCTGGGTCTCCCATGTGGGTGGCAGGACCCATGCATTTGGGCCATCCCCTGTTGCCTCTCATGGTGTGCATTGGCAGGAAGCTAGGGTGGGAAGTGGAGTCAAGATTCAAACCTGGGTGTCATAGCCTCGGCCCCAGATGCCCACCCAGGTGTAGCACTCTTAGGAGGAAGGTAGCCTTTCCCCTACTCCACGACCCTGCTCTGTTCCAGAGGGCAGCCAGCTCTTTGCAGGGGTGGCAGACACTGGCACCAAACCCTTTTGCCTCCTGCATCATCTTTGAGGCAGTTTGGTAAAAGTCCTTTCTTCTGACCCCATGCATTGTTTTCATTCAGGGGCTTCTGTGAGAATCCTAGGCGACTTATTGCTATTCTCTCTTACCCCATCTCTAGACACAGAAATAAGCTAGCAGCTCTTCTTGTAGCATGGGCAGAACTGTTGATGCGGCCCTGCAGGGCGAAAGGCTGAGCAGGAGTGGGGGTCGCTGGAGGTCACCCAGATGCTTTCCAACAAGTGACCTTCAGGCTGCTGATGCAACCGGTCAGTTGCGCTAGCCCAGGGTCAGTCTCCTGAGTCAGGGCTTCCTATTTGGGAAGAGAGAATCTGAGGGAGCCCTGGAACAGGTCCCAGTGACGGAACTCTCTGCCTTAGCCCCAGACTGTTGCCGGGGGTGAGAAGTTCCCCACTGGAGGTATTCCTGGAAGAGCAGGAATGAGCTAGACTCTGCTTTGGGCTTCACCAGTGGGAGAGGTCTCTATTGTGGGGTCTCTATTGATTCCCAGGGTTCCCTCCTGTTCTAGAAGAATTAAAGCATTCAGATAGTTATCACGTCTAGTTTACTTATCTTAATCCGGGGAAGGCGGCGGCATTCCAGCTTCTGGGAGTGTGTTTACTCATGTGCTCTTGATTGGGGTCCCGAAGTCCTGGACATTCGGCAGCGTGGCAGGTGACCTTGCAGGGGTTGCTGGCTGCTGTTGGCCGGGTTGAGAAGTGGAAGTCCCGCAGTCCAAGTTACGGGGCTATCAGATGCCTGTCCCGAGACCAGTGAGGTTCCAGTAGCCACGGTCTGATGCTATCGGGCGTTCTTCACTGTCCCAAGGTTGTAGGAAATTCACCATGCGCTCAGCACCCAGAATTCAAAGCCCTGAGCCTGGAAGCAGCTGGGTTGCGGAGGTGTTTGCTCATGACCTTTTCTCTCACCACACCCTGGGGCTCTTGGGAGGAGCTGAGATCTGAGCGGCGGTGCCAGGATGCTGCCTCTGTCAGTGCCTGCGTCGGGCTGCCTCCTGGGCCCCCGGCACATCCTTCTTGCTCCCCGGAAGGGTGCACAGGATGGAAACTGCTCTCCCCGCCTCCGAGGACAACAGCAGGGGCCTGTGGCCAGGGACTGACGTAGCAGCTCCTCTCGCGGGCTCTCTGTAGGCAGCCCGTGTTGGGGGGAGGGGGGTACTCCATGCCCTGAAGGTCCAGGAAGATGGAAGGACAAGTGGTGGGCCGGGCGCTAAGGCTCTTCCGAAACCGGCTTCCTCGCCGCAGAGCAGGTCAGGACTGCACACCCACTTCCTTCTGTGTAGGGTGGTCGTCTTCGATGGGCTGGCTGTCTCTTCCTTAAAATGCTCCTTTCTCCTCTTCCCTTGTGTCTCCACCTCCACATGGGCCCCCATGTGACAGGCAGGGAAGTTTTCCCTGCTGGTGTGTGGAGTGGGCCGTGCCGCCGCGGGGGTTGCTGGAGCTCATGGTCACATGTACCGTGGGCTTGTTCTGATTGTGTAGTCCCAGTTTTCTCTTGGGGCACACGGTTCCAGGACTGCCCGGGGCACCTTGTGAGCAGGCGGAGGCTGGCACCCCCACCCCCACCCCCGGGCACTGGGCCTGCCCGCGGCCTCTGTATTACATTTCCTTGGCTCCACACCAGTGGTTTCTTCCCTCCTGCCAGCTCCCCGTGCTTTCAGGTCTCCCAGGGCAGGTGTGGAAACTGCCCACTTGGCTCTGATCCCGTTTCGTGACCGCCGGTGCAGGTCAGGCTGTGGGTATCTGGTGTTGGTGAGGCGGCCTTGAGGCGTGGAAGTTGCCCGGATTCCCCCAGACTCCGCTCTGGGACTGACTGGGTGGAGGAGATAGTGAGTGGGCCCCCGTGTCTTGGTTCCAGGAGCTCCGCAGGGCAATCGGGAAGAAGCTGTGAAGGAACCAGAAAGGGCCCAGGAACACCCTCTGCCCAACTTCGCTGGAGGACAGCATTTCTTTGAATACCTTCTTGTGGTTTCCCTAAAAAAAAAGCTTTTAGCGAATGATTATGAGCCCACCATCACCTACCAGTTTCCCAAGGTAAGACCTGGGGTGGGGGGAGGGGAGAGGAGGGGGAGGAGAGCAGATGAGCACATGGGAGTGTTTGCATGGTGGTGGCGCTGAGGTCCCCTCTCCTTCTCCCATCTTTTCTGGGCTTGAGTCCGGAGCTGCCCTGCGCTCTGAGCTCACGGCTCTCCATTTCCTTCTCAGCCCAGCCCTGGGTTTCTGTTATCACCCACAGAAATCTAGGTCTGCACTAGGCTCGCCAGCGGGGAAGCAAGCCTAGAGTTTGTGCCCTTTTTTGGGACCTCCTAGTTCTTTCAAGTTCCATCACCCATCTTGGCAGAGAAGCTTACCTTCTGCCAGTCCTCCTGGAATGGATCCCCTCCCTCGGCTGTGTGGGAGGGAGAGGGTGGGGCAGGCGCCTGGCTGATGGGCAGACCTCAGACTCTGTCAGGGTCCCTTCTTGTGTGCCCATGCCCAGGGTGAAAGGGCTCGTTTACCCCTTTTGTGCACAGATGCAGCAACTGAGCTGGCCGCTTCTCTTCTCTGATGTGGTATCTCGCTGATGTCATCTTCCCACAGGGCTGGCCATCTCGGGGCCTTTCTGTCTTCACGGTGGCCCCGACTCCCTTCCTGAATACACAGATCCTCAAGACACTGAAGTCTAACTCAGTTCATGTCGATAGGACCCAGGAGGGCCTGTCTTAACTTTGGGGGTCGTTCCAGCCAGACCCCAGAAGGCAGACTGCAGAGTGACAGGCAGAAGCAAGCTTTGCTGCCCATACCAGTGGGAGAGCTTATCCTCAGATTGCAGCCCTCAAGCCCCCTCCTCTCGCCCCTGCTCCCACCTCCACAATCCACTCATTCTTTTCCCTTTCCTTCTAGCGGGAGAACCTGCTGCGGGGCCAGCAGGAGGAAGAGGAGCGGCTGCTCAAAGCCATCCCCTTGTTCTGCTTCCCAGATGGGAATGAGTGGGCCCCACTCACTGAGTATCCCAGGTAACTGCTCAGCCCTGGGACGGGGCATCTGATAGGGGGAAAAGTGACAGGAAGAAGCCATGTGGCTCCTGTGGTCCCCCTCACCTGGGCTCTATGCTAATTTCCTGCCAGCGAGTAGAGTGGATTCATTTCTAAGCCTCTTGTCTGGGGTCCCTCAAGGCCATGTTTGACTGCCTCTGTCCAAAGATGGCTGAAATTTGCTTGCCTGTCCTTGGAGCAGTAATCACTCATTTCGACCCTGCCACTGGCAGAAGCTGGACTTAGCAGAAGGTCCAGAAGAGTGTGGCCTCTAAGAAGGCCGTGTAGCAAAGGCCCTTACTCAAGCCCTGGAATTTGACTGAGGTTGAATTTTGGTTTCCCTGTTTTGGAGCTGAATGAGCCTGGATAAGAACACCCTCTCAGAGCCTCAGCTCCTTCATTTTGAGGAGGAAGAATCATTGAACCTGCAGCAAAATGTTGTTTTGAGAACTAAATGAGGAGATGCATTGAGAGCTTGACACCAATGAGCACTTAGTAGTTACTGGTGTTATTGCTGCCATGTTTGGTCAGCAGCCCCCGGCCCTCCTCTCCAGCCTCTGACACTGCCCATCTGTCTGCTCTTTCTTAGGGAGACCTTCTCCTTCGTCCTGACCAATGTGGATGGGAGCAGGAAGATTGGATACTGCAGGCGCCTCTTGGTCTGTGCAGCTCAGAACTGCCCCCTCCTCTCTGCAGCCTACTCAGCTCCACAGCTGGGCTCCCTCAAGTCTCAGTTACAAAAGCACAGCCTCCCTGGCAGTGGTGGTTAGAGAGAGAGCCCAGCCCAGCACCTGCTGCCATGTTAGTGCCCACTCTGCAACCCCCACCCCCAAGAATGAGGACACGATGCCCCTCCTCAGTCCCCCTGGGGACCTTTGCTGGCCATGCCTGGTCTGTGCTGCCCCCCAGCTTTTGCTTTCAACAGCTCCCCTCTTTGGGAAAGGCTCCGACTGACTCCTCTGCCTGCCTTCTCGGGCCAGGCCTGCTTGCCTTAGACCCCAGGGCCTCCCAGAGCAGAGGTGAGGATCTGGGCAGTTAGGTTCAATCCTTGGGTCTCAGGGGGAGTCTCCAAGTTGCCTTCACCTTCACCTCTCTTTGCTGAGCCCCTGATCCTGCTGGCCCTGAAGGTGGCAGCGCTTACCCATGAGCCTGCTGGCCCCTGAGGGACATCTTCCTTTGACCTTGGTGGCTGCTCTGACCTCCTTGCTGCCTGTCCCGTGACTGAAGTCCCTGTGTAGCCAGGCCCTGCTCCATGTGACCCACCCCCAACTCCCCATGTCTTGTGCCCCATCAGCCCCAGCTGGCAGAAGCCCCTGGGGAGGGTACAACCCTGAAGGTGCCTCTCTGTCCCCTCCAGCCCGCCGGCCCCGGCCCTCGCCTTCCCCAGGTGTACTGCATCATCAGCTGCATCGGCTGCTTTGGCTTGTTCTCCAAGGTAGGAGTGGAGCGGGATTCCCAGGGGCCTGTTAGGCTTGTTCAGCTCCTAGGCGCTGCCCTCCTGCCAGCCCCGCCCTCAGCGGCACCCTCCCCTACAGCCTGGGTAGGCATCAAGGCACACCTGGGAGAGCCGAGGCTGAGGGACCTGGGCACGACTTGATTTTAGGGAAAAGTGAAGGCTGAATGTAGGGGACCGTTGCCTCCCGCTGTGGAGGGAGCCGCTGTTCTCACTCTGGTCGGGTTAGGAAGTGCTTGGAGCAGGCCCAGCCTCGGGAGGTTTCCGCCCTGAGTTTCCATGTCCTCAGCCATCCCATGGAGGTGACGATCCCTCCCTGTCCTATCTCGCAGCTTGGAGTGGGGCTCAGACAAGGTGCCTTAAGAGAGGCATCTTCCTAAAGGCAGAGCACCGAACACACAGGAGGGCTGTTGTCATTTGGCAGGGGCTCCGACTCCCTCTGACTGCTTTGGGGGTCCTTTGAGTGCCTGTGCACCTGTGCCATGACCAGAGTGGCAACCAGAAATGGCGCCCAAATAAGTGTGGGATGACAACACCTCCTGAGAAGGTGGTGTTGTGTTGCTAGGACAGAGGGGAATATGGATTGATAGAAGGCAAGGGGGGAAAGTAGGTGGTGTGCAGGCTCAAAGCAGCAGATTGTTCAGTGTGGGACAAGTTCTGCCAAGGAGGCAGAGAGAGAAGCAGCTGGTGGAGGAGCCTCAAAGTACAGCAGGAGTAGCTGGACCAGCGTGAGAGCCCGACAGTGCTTGGGGAGCCCGTGAGCTCTCTGCCCCCAGCCCAGGGGCGCCCTCTGAGCCGT
The DNA here is from genome assembly GCF_964237555.1 of Oryctolagus cuniculus. Classification (NCBI taxonomy): domain Eukaryota; kingdom Metazoa; phylum Chordata; class Mammalia; order Lagomorpha; family Leporidae; genus Oryctolagus; species Oryctolagus cuniculus. The sequence goes on from NC_091438.1 coordinate 59,114,870, forward strand.
GGCTTCCCTGCAGATCCTGGATGAAGTGGAGAAGAGGCATCAGATCTCCATGGCCGTCATCTACCCGTTCATGCAGGGCCTCCGAGAGGCGGCCTTCCCTGCTCCTGGGAAGACGGTCACGCTCAAGAGCTTCATCCCCGACTCAGGCACTGAGGTAGGTTAGCAGGACGAGCTGGATTGGGTGGGCTCACCCTGGTTTTTCCCCTCACCGGGTCAAAGTACCTAGAAACTGAACTAGGTGGGGGACTGGCACTTGGTTAGAATTATTGGCAGAGCTGAAAAAAATCAAAGCCAGACTTTCCTTCTAACCTGATGCCCACAGCACCTGGTTACTCTTCAAGCCAATCAGAATTTTTATTTGTCATCAACAAACCATGTACATTGATCCCCTAAGCAGCCACTTGCCTTGACACCCCACCCTATTGTCCCACATCTGTCCTATTTCTCCACCTTACAGGCCTCCATCTATCCCATCCCCACTCCTAAGTCCCCACCCACACCACGTGATGATGCTATTTTTTAATTAATTTATTTTTCAAGAAATACAGATTTCGTAAGTACAACTTTAGCAATGTAGTTATTCTTCCCACCATACTCACCCTCCCACTGATACTCCCACCCTTCCTCCTCCTCCTTCTCCCTCTCCCCTCCCCAGACCCATTCTCCATTAAGGTTCATTTTCAATTAACTTTGTACACAGAAGCCCAACTCTATACTAAGTAAAGATTTCAGCAATTTGCACACACACACACAAAACTGCTTTACAGTTAAGGGGATGCTGTTGTTTCAAGGCACTGAGCAGAGTGAGATGGCAAGTGGTACATTGGTCTAGAATTCCAGTCCTGGCCCCTGGAATGGAGGACAGCCTGTGTGCCCCTCTGCACCTTGGCTTCCCTGTGGAAAAATAGGGCGGGAGCCTTGGGCTTTTCACTTACTTGGAAATACGAGTACCCAGTGCTTGTGATGTGCCGCGCTATGCCATTTTCTGGGTACACAGTGATGACAGACATTAAATGAGCCAACACACCGTTAAATACATGATTAAAGATGATACCATCGTGAGGAAAAGAACAAAGCAACAGGGGTTCGCTTGAGGAGAGAGATGGGGAAGTGTGAGGGGACTGGGGAGGGTCTCTGGGGCCTGGAGGAGGATGGGAATGAAGGCAGGTGGACAGCGCAGGCGGCGAGGCCCACCCAGGAAGGCCGAGATGTGCTCCAGGAGCCCGAGGTGTCGCTGCGGTGGAGTGCAGGGACAGGGGCCAGTGGTGGACGGGACATGTGGACGCTGCCAAAGCTGCCGCTCTCACTGGCCTCAGAGCAGAGGAGAAAAGCAGGGGACGAAAGGCGGCATGGATCTCCCCCGCGGGGAGCGTGGAGGTGAGGCCCAGCAGCCCGGGGCATGCGCCATTTTGTGACGTGCTTCCCCTTCGGCCTGGTTTCCCCACAGTTCATCTCACTGACACGGCCCCTGGACTCCCATCTAGAACACGTGGATTTTAGCTCTCTGTTGGACTGCCTCCGTTTTGAGCAGATTCTTCAGATCTTTGCCTCTGCAGTGCTGGAGAGAAAAATCATCTTCCTAGCAGAAGGGCTGAGGTGAGCCCAGCCACTGCACCGTTCGCCTGGACTGGCTGGTACCCCTGGGTTCCAGAGAACAGACAGGGGTTCTGGGGGGGAGTGCGACTGTAGGACCCCCACATGCCCACCCTCCCACTTCCAGCTCCTGGGTCTGCACATTCCCCTGCCCCTCCCTCCGGATCTGATTGTCTGCTCTGGAAGGAGGTCCCTGACTTAGCTCTGAGAATGGCATGAAGTTTTACCTGGGACAGCCCAGGCGGGACTGGTTAGGGTGGATGTAGACAGGATGCTGCCCTTGCAACACGGAGGGATGGAAGGAGGGTGGAGAACAGGACAGGAACATCTGTGATGGGACAGAGGCAAAGCCCATTTATTTACTCACTGAGCAAACATTTATGATGTGTCTACTGTTTGTCAAGTGCCTGGCACTGGGAAGGCACAACCAAGACCTGGCCCTTGACCTCAGGGGCTGTAGAATTGCTTAGCAGTTGAAAGCGTAAGCCCAGAAAAATCAGCAGAATGAGATTCAAACTCTGCTCTCCTTCCGCCTTTAGCTAGGAGGGTCCCCTTTGTTAGTTTATTAATAACTTCTTGAAGTCATTATCTATAAAATGGAAGTGATTACACCTACCTCGTAAAGCCGTGGAGAGGAAGAGAAGGAATCAGACACACGAGGTACTTGGCGCCCTGCAGGCACATAGTGGTAAGCACTAGCTGTTCTTAGGTTCATGGCTGAGTGTATCCCTGCGTGTAGTTGAAGCAGGGTGCTTTCATGAACTGGTTTCCTCCCGAGGGCCTTCAGGTCCAAGAAAGATATGGGGAGAAAAGTGGCAGAATGGAGAACACAAAAGAAATACAAATAGTAGGGGATTGACCTTCCTATCTGAGGAGGGAGAGAACCGACGACATTGGGCTGGGAGCCCTGGTTCTATCTTCTAGGAAGGAAGGGAAAGCAAAGATGTTTAGGGAACAAACAGAAGTGGGGTGGGGTCAGGTGGACGTCAGGGGTGTCAGAGGAGAGGAAGTTTGGGCAGGGAGTGGCTTCTGCGTGGTGAGAATTCTAAGAAACATCAGTGATAACTGAGAAAGAACTTGTTGCAGGCTGCTCCTCGCAGGGAGCGGCATGGTCTTTCACTTAGGAAGTGACTCTCCCATGCCTGGCCTGTATGGAAGATTCATAGTGGCTGCAGCTGGGGTTCTGGCCCTCCCTGCTCAAGTTAGGGGTCAGGAAATAAAGGGGGCAGGGCTTCCCTCCTGCCACTACCCCTCACTTCCTTTCAGCTCCGGGTCTGTAGACCCCCAAAGCCAGGCAGGGCAGGAACCTGCAGTCAGCCTGCTCTCTTGCTAGGCTCTCAGAGAACTCCTCTTTCTAACTCAGGACGTGCAGTCCCGATACAAAGAACTGAAACAAGGTTTCCACATCTGTGTTTTTATTGGCCTTGGCTTGGGGGCGATTTGGCTGGAGTGTTGAGGAGCCTTGGAAGCTGGTGGAAAAGAGGGAAGACAGAGTGGGGCTGCGTGTGTGGTAGGCTGAGGAAGGAGGCTGAGCTGTGACCTGGGCAGCAAAGACACCAGAGCAGTGCTTGGCTGGAAAGGCTGGAGGAGCCACCTCTGTGGGACTTTCCGTGTGGGAATGGCCCGGCAGAGGTTCCTGGAAGTGAGGGATTTCCCAGGCTAACTCAGGCACCAACCTGGGCTCCAGTGGCCAGGGGCTGTGTGAGGTCAAGGCTGGGCAGGAGGGTGCAGACATAAAGAGGAAAAGAAGGCTTTGGCTTGCGGCGGAGCTCCCAGTGTGTCCCTGTCTGTCTTCACGGCACCACGAGCTCCGCAAGGGCTCAAGCAATGATCTGCTTGAGGGAGGAGACAGCTTCTTCCCTCCCCTCTTGTGGGCCACTTCTATTTGTTGTCAGTAATGAGTTGAGAAGACTGAGGGACCAGGGAAAGAAGGATCAAATAGAGGCCTCACCCTTGGAGGTGCCCTGGCCGCCTCTCCTGCTTTCTGCCCCTCCCCTCCCAGCGACAGGTGGTTACAAGCTCTGTGAGCCGCAGGGCTCCCAGAGTTGCACTTCTGGAAGCTCCTGTGGCGGTGGGTTGTGAGGGGTGGGTGTGCAGCGTGGAGGTGCAGGGGGCCCTCTCATTCTCTCACTTCTGTTCTCTGTCCCAGCACCCTGTCTCAGTGCATCCACGCTACTGCCGCACTCCTCTACCCCTTCAGCTGGGCACACACCTACATCCCTGTTGTCCCCGAGAGCCTTCTCGCTACCGTCTGCTGCCCAACCCCCTTCATGGTTGGTGTGCAGATGCGCTTCCTGCAGGAGGTTATGGACAGCCCCATGGAAGAGGTATGGAGCAACAAGAAGGGTGCGTGATTTGGATCCCAGCCCTGCTGTGTGATTTGTGATTGGTGACCTGTGGCAGATCACTCCGCCTCTTTCAGCCACGCTTTCTTATTTGTAATGTGGGGATGAGTGTCCAACTCCTAGGGGTTCTGGGGGACAGAACCTGTGTAAGACTCCTGGCCTGCTGCCACATGTACTTGATGCTCAGTAAGCATTGGTCTTTTCACCTTCAATGATTTCCTGTTGGGCTGAAGGGGTGACACACAGCTTATTCAGGGGTCATCAGACTGTCCTACACCAGCTAGCCCCAAAAAAGCCTAAGGGATGTCCCACCTCCATCTGAATTGGATGGGCACAGCTGGTATGTGTAACACACACTCCGCTAGAACTCATTCGGATTCCTTGGACGTGAGCTGTAACATAGGCCTGTAAACAATGAGTCTTTTGCAGCAAGAGCCATCTTTCTCAGTAGCTCAGTACCCAGGTGGCTATGGAGGGTACAGGGCTGAGTTCCCTTTGACTTTTCTTAGCTTCTTACTTCTTGGCAGTGTCCTTGACCCAACCAGAGGGCTCAGGTATGAAAGTGGCCATCAATAGCAAGAAATATCCCTGATGCTGGAAGAAAAACTCAAAGCATGTGCTCTGTTTTGCTTGTCAGTGGGAACTTCCAAAGGATAGTATGTTACAGCATTCGAGACTAGAGAGATACTGGGGAACATCTGCCCTGGCTAACAACTGACTTCCTCTGTGCCAAGAAAGGGGAGAGGTGGAGTCTCGGAAGTAAGCTACTGCTGCAGAGGTGTGGAGCCAGCCCTACAAGGGAGGGTTCCCATTTTACTTAAGGGACAGTTAAGGTCCAGAGAACTCAGTTGACACATCTGAGGCCACATAAGGAACAGTGAGACCTGGCACAGAAAACAACCAAAGCCCTTTTTATGAGACGTGTTCTTGGGAGAGCTAGAAGCAGGCTGTTTCCCTTCTTTGCTCCCTGGCCCTCCCACCCTTCCCTGGGACTGCTGAGTACACATGCCCTTTGAACCACCCTTAGCCATGTGACTAACTGGGAGAGAGTATTAGCCCCGTGTTTAGCAATAAAACTTAAAATGTCCCAACCCCACAAGTTATGAAACTTCCTGACTCTGCAACTCCAGCTCCTGGGAAGCTGTGGCTCCTCCCCACAATGACCAGGCAGGAAGACACCCAAGGTTCCTGCCCTCCAAGAGACTTGGCCTATTTTCTTCCTCATCAGTGCTCTGAAATGGGCAGGGGAGGAGGAGGAGTGAGGGCCATGTGTGCAGGGTGCATGTTTGTGTGTGCTGGGGGAAAGGGGATCCCTTGGCCTTCCCTGTAAGCTGTTTGGAAGGGATCACTCTGCAGGCAATAATATACCCCAATACTGGAAAGATTTCTGGGAACAATCTAAAAAAAATTAGTCTTTCAACATATCTTTCCTCCCAGCCTCCCTCCACCCACCCTGGCCAATGAACAGCTTTCTCTACATGAAGGCATCTGAGCCTATGTATACAAGTGGTTTCAGGCCTGGACTAGTTCAACTTTTCTCCCCTGGTGATACATAATTACAGTGCGCACTCTGTTTTTGGCATACTTTTTTTCCTCCTTGTATTTCAAAGAAGGGGGAGCAAAGAGGGATTATTCACACCCTATTGTCAAACTAAGGTCATAAACCAGAAAGATGAGGCCAACACAGGGTCCTAAATGACCAACCCAGGATCTGGGGGATTATGGCAAACTGGTGACCGCATGCTTGCCTGAAGGGGGCAGCTGATGATCATCCTTCAGAAATATGGGTCAGTGTTCAAGTTTCTGACTTTTCAAGAGAGGTCAAAAGTTCAAATTTTATGGGAATTCAATTTAAATATTGGAAACTCATCAAATTATTCAAAAATACTCTGAGGATCAAAGATATGCCAGCAGGAGGCCCACTTGTAATCTCTGGTCTCATTGGAAGACCCCTCAGGCTGTGACAGGGGCAGGTGGGTAGAACCCTGGTCCTCTGAGTTCCAGCCCCATGCTTGTCTCACTTGCAGCCTAGACGCATGATCTCCTCCCTCACTTCTTTTCTCTTTTGCTCTCGGCCTGGGGTTCGTTTATTTCCCTTTTTCCCTTGACCCTGGGCTCATCTCCTTTCCTTGCTGAGGCTCCTGCTGGAAGGCCCAAAGCACTGAGGGAACTTTTAAATAGAACTCCAGGCAGTTGTTCATAAAATTGTGGCAAGCATTAAAAGATCAAAACACATGCACCTCTCTCTTGAAGCTGACCAGAGCACAGGGAGTTGGAGCACAGCCGTAGGGAGGAAATTGCAGCCTTGACGACAGCTGTACTGTTTTGAGGATTCCATGAGACACTGTGTAAGGCACTTAGGCATGCCATATGCTAAATGCTGCATTTGTGGAAGTAATCACTACGAGCAGTGTTGTATTCAGGGAGTGACTGGCTGTGATTTCCCCATGTTGCATTTTCTTTCTTAGCTCTTTTTCCTATCCCCTTCCTTAGACACACATACACCCTTTCCCCAGGAAGGGAACTAGTTCCGGAGGGGATTGGTGGGGATGAGGATGCCAGACAGGAAATGAGGATGGAAGATGTTGATTTTACCATTACATTACCCGAAGGGATAACTTTGGGCATAAAGGGGGATGCTAAGTTCTCCAAGGTATAGCCATTCTGTGTTTATTTCAGGTCCTGTTGGTGGATCTGCATGAAGGAACCTTCTTACTGTCTGTAAGTGGCTGGGTTCAGAGCCCCACAGGTCTCCTGCTGACTCAACCACTAGTCTCACCTGTGTTCCACTTAATTTTAACAAACACCAGCACTTTTGTTGAGTGGGATCTGCACTGACGACCTTCCCTCTCTCAAGGAGTCCAGAGACCCAGAGGACTCCATTATAGGGCACTCAGTGTCGGTGTGTTTCAGGCAAGGAATGTAACCCGGGCACCACAGGGATAAAAGGGGATCACTTGCCGAGGTTTAGAACCAAACTGAAGTGAAGGCAGAGCTTCGGCTGTCTCTCTCCTACGCCCAGCTTATTTGGGGGTGGGGAGTGGGGTGCACACTCATGCCTCCCTTCACCCCACACCTCCTCCTTGACTGCTCGACCCTGGGTTGACTCTGTCTTCTAGGTTGGTGATGAAAAAGACATCCTGCCACCAAAGCTTCAGGATGACATCCTAGACTCTCTTAGCCAAGGGATCAATGAGTTAAAGAGTAAGTCCTAGGCCCCTCTTATTTTGGGGTTTTCCAGGACATTCAAGGGCACAATTCCCTTCTCGAATTAAAATGAATTCACTCAGAATCCTAGCACAGCCCCAGAGACCTAGATCCTGCAGCAAGTCTGGACAAGAGATTTATATTTCTCCTAAGCAATGGCAGAGAACCCAGATCCAGCCTCCCCTTGCAATTAGTCAGCAGTAACTATGACCCCCACCCTACCACTTTCCCCAAGAGCTTTCCACCTGACATGGCCTTTGTGTGTCCCCTGTAGCTTCAGAACAAGTGAATGAACACGTTTCAGGCCCTTTCGTTCAGTTCTTTGTCAAGACTGTAGGCCACTATGCTTCCTACATCAAGCGGGAAGCCAGTGGGCAAGGCCACTTCCAAGAACGGCCCTTCTGTAAGGCTCTGACCTCCAAGACTAACCGCCGATTCGTGAAGAAGTTTGTGAAGACACAGCTCTTCTCCCTTTTCATCCAGGAGGCCGAGAAGAGCAAAACTCCTCCTGCAGGTATCTGGTGACAGCCCCCAAACATCCAATCCCACAGCATCACCTCTGGGATGGAGGGGGTGGAGGAAAGAGTATTTCTCTCCAGAGGCCCACAGAATAGCTGTTAGTTCTATTAGTAGGGCCGAAAGGAAGTAACCTGAGATTACTGCCCAAGGCTGAGATGATGCCTCATGGATGGACATTTTGTTAAGTCATCAGCTAGAAGTACTGGGCCCTTGCTTCTTTTAGTTTAGAACTAATTCCTGCTGAGTGCCCTCCCTTTGTGTGTGGGCCTTTTGGAGCCAAACTGAGTACTTGGGCCTCTAGAGGCCTGAGAGGGGAGTGGGGTGCAAAGATAGGTATTTCTGATCCTCACTCCTGAGCTTGTGACAGTTTGAGCAGACGTCTCCCATGCCTGTTTCTGAATCCACAGGCTACTTCCAACAGAAAATACTTGAATATGAGGAACAGAAGAAACAGAAGAAATCAAGGGAAAAGTCGGTGAAGTAAGAACTGTGGTGAGCGAGAGACTAGACCTAAAGGCCAGTTCTGGACTTCGGCCCCTGCCAGTGTGGTAGGATCAGTGAAGCGCTCAGCCCTCGGAATCCACAGCCTCCTCCCGAGTCCTGGGGACCAAGTTTTGCTTCAAGCTGGTGTCTGATTTGGGGCTAATTCCACCTTTCTCAAGACTTTGGAGGGCTGTGACCCCAAGCTCACAGAACTGGGCTCAAAGCTACATGTTTGACAGCTGTGACACAGGGGAGGTAATAGTAGTATAGGTGTTGCAGACATTTGGTTAGAGGCTGCTACAACCACCCTTTCCTGGGAATGACTGTTAAAAAACCAGCAATAGAGATCGCAGTTGTGGCCCAAAGGTTCAGCTCCTCCACACTGAAAAAAAAAGGAGGTCTATGGAAATGTGAGGATGAGAATAAAGATGGAAATCTCACTGTTCGTGTGTCTCTTTGGCTACCACTATAGGAACAGAACCAACAGAACCACAAAAATGAGGCAGTGTTTGTGTGAGTAAACTGATGAGAAGTGGAGTACCTGGTCACAGTGGCCCTGAACTGTGGGCTGTGCATGGAGGTGTAGAATCCTAGGGGTCAGCGGCTCCACTTCTATCAGGAAGAGTAGAGATACTGGTAAAAGTAGCAACAGTACTGGTCACAGGGCAGCAGAGTCCTTGTTTCCAGGTAGGTTTGCTTTTTGACAGCCCCAGCAGGAGAGGATTCTGGCCAGAGGGAAGCCATCGCTGTCTAGGGTAACTCCAAGTAGGGATTTGAGTCCATGGAAGCGAGTGGAGAACACTACACGACTTCTACAAATGGGTCTGTTTGGACCAGTTCTTTACTTTTAGTCTTAGATATCCTATCTCCAACTGGTGGTTATTTTTTGGGAAGCCTAGTTCAGTTCTTCAACTAGTGCACTGACTTTTTTTTCCCTTTTCAGAAAAGAGGTCACAACCTTAGAGTCAAAAGGAGTTCAGTGACACCTGCTCCTTTCTCCTGCTACACCTCTATGGACAGTTTCTGCTTAAACACTCCAAGATCTGGGACACTTTTTCAGAAGCATTTTATTGTTAGAAAAATTCAACCCCCACCCCTTGTTTAATTTTATTTAGAAAGCACAGAAACAAAGATCTAGCATCTTTTGGTTCACTCTTCCAATGCCCACAACCACCAGGGTTGGGCCAAACTGAAGCCAGGAGCCCAGAACTCAATCTGGGTCTCCCACATGGGTGTAGGGACCAATATTTGAACCATCATGTGCTGCCTCCCAGGTGAGAAAGCTTGATGGGTATCAGAGGAGCTAGAACTTGAAACAGTTACTGTTGCTCCCCCTCTTCATGGAGGAACGACACTAAACCCTGCCTAGGCTTCATATCCGAGTCACGGCACCATTATGTCGCTCCCCCTCTTCGTGGAGGAACGACACAGGACCCTGCCTAGGCTTCATATCCGAGTCACGGCACCATTATGTCGCTCCCCCTCTTCATGGAGGAACGACACAGGACCCTGCGCTGTTCTTTCGTCTGTTCGGCCCTCCCCGGGTTTGCTGCTGGTTCTTCCCGGGTTGGCTACTATCCCTTCCACCTCCGTGGAAGGGCAGTTCCCCCTGGCCACATTCCCCACTTCCGCAGGGGAGCGGCACACCGCCGGCCGGCTCTCTCGGGGGCTGCACAGGTGTTCCCTCAGATGTTCCCCTTAGATGTTCCTGGTGCATGCCGTCTCTCTCCTCCTTTATAGTCCTCCTCCGCCAATCCCAACTCGGCTGCCCACACGCCGAGCACGCTGCCCTCCAATCAGGAGCAAGTCCTACAGTTTATTGGTTGAAATGGAGGCAGCTGTGTAGAAGCTGTTTTCTTCTCTCCCAGCACCATATTGTGGGAGAGCAGATGCATAGAATAAGTCTTAATTCCAGTAACTTAGTCCAGTCCGGATTGCTCCCCACAGATCCCCCTTTCTTTTTATTTTTGGCGTTGATACGCACCTGTCTTTGGTGCCCCGTGGCACACACTCTGCTCTGCTTGCTAGAGTTGCCACAGGTTCTTACAAGTCCTATCAATCAGGCAAACCGAATCCGGGTCCTCTCTTCGCCATGTTGTGAGGAGGTTTTTAGGCGCTGATGCGTGCCTGTGTTCGGTGCCCTGCAGCGCATGCTCTACTCTGCTAGAACTGCCTGCAGGTGCTTACAAAACCTATCAGGCAAACCGAATCCAAGCCTTCTCAGCGCCATATTGTGGGGAGGCTTATTGGTGTTGATTCGTGCCTGTCTTCGGTGACCTGCGGCGCATAAGCTGCTAGCCGCCCACAGGTGCTCATTGCCTCCCTAATCAGGCAGACCGAATCCAAGCTTTCTCATTGCCATGTTGTGGGGAGGCCTTTCTATTTCTCTATTTCTCTATGTCCGGGCATTCCTATTTCTCCCATTCTACTTCCATCTTCCAGCATTCCCATTTCTCTCATTTTACTTCTAAACTTCTGCTTCTCTTATCCCTGCGGCCTCCCGGCGCCCGCCCCGAGGCTGCCTCTCGGCGGCTTTCCGGCTCTGAGCCGCCTCAGCCCGCGCCCCTCTCATCCGCGCGGCTCGGCTTTGCGTGCACACTCCACGGTCTCGCACTTAGCCCAGCGTTCCCTATCTACTTGTGCCCTGCACGCTCTCTCTGCGCGCGGCAGCCTCCACGAGTCACACAGCGTAGCTCACATCTCCGCCACTAGCATTCAATCCAAGTTCCCCGGGCTAGCCTGGCGAATTCAACCCAGCTCACGTCTCCGCCCCACGATTTGGCTTCCCGTCCTTTGCTCCCCGGGCTAATCAGACGGATCCCAATCCGGCTTACGTTTCCGCTTCTGGTTTCAACTTTTCGCCCCCTATTCCCGGGCTAACTTGAGAATCCCAAAGTGGCTTTCGTCTCTGCCTCGGCCTGCCCACCGCGGCTTCAATTTCCCTAACATTTTTCTCTACCCGGTATGTTTCCCCAAGCTTTCCTCCAACAATACTCCTCCCTCATTTCTCCTGGCCTCTCCCCACAGTCCGCATCCGAGTCTAGCTTTCACTTTCGCTTTCGACCTTAGAGATTTCTCCCAGCTTCCCCCCGTAGTCCGTATCCGAGTCTATGCCTAGGCTTTCAATAGCTTCTTCCGGCACCTTTTTCGTCCGGCTTTTCCCTAGGCTGTTTGCTAGTCTCTCTCTCCGGTATTTTCCCAGTTCTTCCCGTTTCTTCCCTCCTAAGTTTCCTATCCGTCCTAAGTTTCCTATCCGAGTCACGGCACCACTATGTCGCTCCCCCTCTTCATGGAGGAACGACACTAAATGCTGCCTAGGCTTCATATCCGAGTCACGGCACCATTATGTCGCTCCCCCTCTTCGTGGAGGAACGACACAGGACCCTGCCTAGGCTTCATATCCGAGTCACGGCACCATTATGTCGCTCCCCGTCTTCATGGGGGAACGACACTAAGCCCTGCCTAGGCTTCATATCCGAGTCACGGCACCATTATGTCGCTCCCCCTCTTCGTGGAGGAACGACACAGGACCCTGCGCTGTTCTTTCGTCTGTTCGGCCCTCCCCGGGTTTGCTGCTGGTTCTTCCCGGGTTGGCTACTATCCCTTCCACCTCCGTGGAAGGGCAGTTCCCCCTGGCCACATTCCCCACTTCCGCAGGGGAGCGGCACACCGCCGGCCGGCTCTCTCGGGGGCTGCACAGGTGTTCCCTCAGATGTTCCCCTTAGATGTTCGTGGTGCATGCTGTCTCTCTCCTCCTTTATAGTCCTCCTCCGCCAATCCCAACTCGGCTGCCCACACGCCGAGTACGCTGCTCTCCTCCAATCAGGAGCAAGTCCTACAGTTTATTAGCTGAACTGGAGGCAGCTGTGTAGAAGCTGTTTTCTTCTCTCCCAGCGCCATATTGTGGGAGAGCAGATGCATAGAATAAGTCTTAATTCCAGTAACTTAGTCCAGTCCGGATTGCTCCCCACAAGTTACTCCAATAATGGTATGTGGATATCCCAAGAAGTGTCTCAACTGCAGTAGTAAATGCCTGCCCCCCAATTTTTTTTGACAGGCAGAGTTAGACATTGAGAGAGATATAGAGAAAGGTCTTCCTTCCATTGGTTTATCCCCCAAATGGCTGCTACGGCAGGTGCGCTGTGCTGATCCAAAACCAGGAGCCAGGTGCTTCCTCCTGGTCTCCCATGTGGGTGCAGGGCCCAAGGACTTGGGCCATCCTCCACTGCACTCCCGGGCCACAGCAGAGAGCTGGACTGGAAGAGGAGCAACCGGGACAGAATCTGGCGCCCCAACTGGGACTAGAACCCAGGGTGCTGGTGCCGCAGGTGGAGGATTAGCCAAGTGAGCCGTGGCGCCGGCCTGCCCCCAAATTTTAAAGTGTGTTTAGAGATGGGTGTTTGGCCCTAGTGGTTAAGATGCACCTAGATACCTGCATCCCATAATGGAGGGCCTGGGTTCAAGTCCCAGCTCTGCTCCCAATTCCATCTTTATGTTAATGAGCATCCTGGGCAGCAGCAGGTGATGGCTCAAGTACGTGGGTCCCTGTTACCCATGTGGGAGACGTGGACCGAATTCCTGGTTCCTGGCTTTGGCCTGGCTTAGTCCCAGTGGTTGAAGGCAATTGGGGAGTGTCAATGAATGGGAGGTCTCTTGTTTCTCTACTTTTCAAATGTGTAAAATAAATAAAACATTTTTGTGTGTTTACGTGAATGTGGTCCTCAGAATGTGGAGAGCGGAACAGGAAGGAGGTCCCAAATGAAGTTAAAGCTGATGTAGTCTGATTTGGGAACACAGAGACCTGCTGCAGATGCTCCACTGCCCACATCCCATCCCTAACAATGTGGCTACCTGTCACAGCTCCCAAGAATCATCACCTTGTTTTTTTAGGTGGTTTATAACACTGGTTCCTAAACTTAATTGTGCCTCAAAAAGGTTTCAGAACATGAACCAGGATCCTGGTAACCTTGCTGTAGGGATGCAGCCATTCTGGCTGCGACCATCATCTTGCCCTTTGGGTAAGCCTGATAATCATCTGAAACCCTGTGGGGTAAGCAAAATCATTAACATAAGCTACTGGGCTTGACTTGCTGGACCACACTGGAAATGTCCCTTATTTAATGCCTGAAATATTAGTATTTCTTGAGAAAGTACAGGTGTACTTCAATTAGCATGGGCCATTTTTGTGTGTAAAATCCAGATTTTCCCCCTGCCTTGATGTGCAGTTTTATGTCTTGGCCCTACCTTGCCCACCCGAGACTGCTTGTCTCCCCGCATTGCCCCCAATAAAGTAAATTTATTCTGTGTACCCCTGGATTTGTCTGCTTCTTTGGTTTCCTGGCCCCTTCTGCCTTTGGTTGCTGGTTTTCTTGCACTGGGTTTTCCTGAAACACTTGTGAAAATATTCTGAAGCCCCATCCCAAATCTGTCATATCATCTCTAGAGTTAGGACTTGGAAGTCTGTAATTCTTCAAGACTTGTTCAGGTGATTTTGTGATACTTGGCCAGGTAAATGAAAAGTCAGGGCCAGATGCGGTTCCCTACGCACGTGCCCGTGATCTGATACTGATGGTAATTAGGGCTGAAAGAGGCCCACACCAAATACCTGAATGCTTTTCAAATGCCCTCTACACTGACCAAGTCTGTAGGAGAATATACGCATGCACATTTCAGTTAGCCCTCAGCATCCTGGCTGTAGCTTTAGCTCATTAAAGTCCAGTGTGATATAGAGAAGCACACTGGACCAGGATACAGAAGACTTGGGTTCTAGGCTCCATTCTGAAAAATGGCAGTGCTATGACACACATGCCATTTAGCCATAATTTCCACTGCAGGCAATTAATACCTGCTTTGTCTGTTGTAATAATCAAATAAGAGGACAGATATGCAGTGGAAACAAGTAGAATTTTTCCTCCATGTCCTGCTTTGTCCTACCTTCCAAAACTTTATCTGCCTTGGTATTTTCCTGTATAAACTATTTCTCTATCCCAGAGGGTGGAGAAGTTGCCAGCAAGGTAATGGGAGGTTTCCATCTCCTGTACTGTCTGGAAATGAAATCAAAATTCTCATTGCTAATCCAGATCTACATGGTACTGATGGAACCATTAAACGTGCAAGAAAGTAGAGTTCTGGCTGCCATGCAAGGCAGTGCAGCTACTATTTATTCCTGATTACCGAACAGGATACAAATAAAAAATAAGCTACTATATTTAGCCAACAGTTTAAACCTTTTCTGCTAGCTCCGTCTTCATTCAAGTAACCAAACTAGTCATATACAATGGAAACATACCTGCTTCCCACTTCAAAGTGCACTTAAGAAGGGAGTACAAAAGTAACCGCTGAGAGAGATCCAGGCAAAAAACAAAAAACAGAAAAAAAATTAGAGCAAAGGTTTCAGATTTTTAAACAATTGATAATCACTAAGGTGATGGACTATAACATAAAGAACTCAAGAGGGAAAATGAACACAGTTCTCTTTTTGAAAGTTAAATAGTTTCTGCAGAAAAGAAAGGTCATGGGATACATAATGATAACACAGCTGATCAAATTTCCTTACTTGTTAAAGAACAGAAATAAATTTTACTTACATTTTAAAAAAGACATTAAAAATTACTTTATCTTTCCACTGAATAAAAGTGAGAAAAGTTGGCTTTTGGATCACATATTTATTTAAAAAAATAAAATGGATTGACAAAGTTAACACATGATTCCACATGCTAACAGGACTTCCCAAGCCCATGAGAGATACTTTTTCTTGAGCAATAAAAAAAATTACTTCCTCAATAATGTAAAGAAAGATAGGAAACCTTTCAATCCAAATTCAAGGTCTTTACCACTAGTTCCCCCTCACAAGCTAGTGGGATGTATCTGTGTCACAAGCTGAGCTCTCAGTAAAGATAGCTTTAGAAGACACTAAACAAGGATGTTACTAAAAGATGATGATTTGTTAAAAATTATAAAGTAACCATCTTTTGGCCAGCAAATAATCTACAGCAGAAATCTCCACCACTGGAGATCTACTCCTCATGCCATTATTCTGAATCCAGGATAATTACAAACACATGGCATATTTTTTTTTCCCCTGCATGCTTTCTTGGGCCAAACTCTGTACGACAATTGTACAATTTACAGGATGGGACTAAATTCCCATTCTCACACAGGATAGTTAGGGAGTGTTACCAGTAACAAAGAATAAAGGTGACACAACATTGATTATTATAAATTATATTTGTTCTTATCCACCCCTCTTCTCCTTAATATTTTCAGATTCTTTCCTGCAGAAAACATGAGTTTCCTATAAAACACCAATTGCATCATTAATGATGATTAGAATGTGCCGTAGAGACCTTGATTCTGAAGACATGTATGTGCAGGTGAGATGCGATCTGATTACAAACACTGACACAGTAGCGGATCAAATCAAAGAAAGAGAAGACCTAGAAAGAAGAGAGACTGTTAGGTTCTCAGCACATGGTAACGCCTTTCCTCAGATTCCTGAAAGTAAAGAGAAGTGGCTTCTGATCTGCTTCTCTTCAATTCAAATTCACTCTCAGTTCTCTGTTTTAATAACTCAACTTCCACATAATCTTTTCTTTATAAGGATCAACAAATTCTTTGACAGTACATTTTTCAAGCTCTGTGGATCACACTTTGTCACAACTGCCCAAGTCTGCCATCATAGTGTGAAAACAGCCACAGAGAATACAAAAATGAATGATCATGCTGGGATCCAATATGACTTGATTTACAGAACAGGCTCTAGGCTCACAGGGTGGTTTGCCAGCTCCTGCTTTCCATAATCAGAAGTTTCGAGTTGAACATTGATGTAGGCAGGACTAACAACAATAACGCAAAAAATGACTCCACTCTGAAGCCACAGGGAGCTCTCACAAAGTTTCATATACACATATGTGGATTTCTGATGCTTCAAATCATTAAAATTGTATGATTTATCTCATAGGATTGGCCTACCAAAACTAGAGAATAAGTAGCTCCCAAATCATGAAACACAACATGGCAAAATACTTACCAGGGCAATCCAAAGTACAATATATTCATCGATAAAGCTGTTAAAATACTGATCCAGAAACAAAAGTGCTGGACCTATGAATGCTGTGTCATGCAAATGCATTTCACTTTTCGTCATGTGTGCAACCTATGAATAAAACAGAATCAGTGATGTCCACATTTTCATACAGAGCAACTGTGATCTACAAAGTAAATCAGTAGTGAGTTCAAATATCTATTTCAATTACTTAGAAATATGAAGCATATGTGAAAAAGAAAGGGATCATCATGTTAACTAATTCCACAAAAGATGCTTTTCAGCAATACCCTTAAATTTCAGTTGAGACTGAGACTAAGGAGAGCAGGTAATCTAAACAACCACTAAATAAGGAATAGAAGAGTGAAACGTTGTAGGGGTTCAAAGAACTTCCGATGACCTTAAATTGTAGTTTACAAAAGGTATAGCTTTCTTGCTGATGTCAACAGGCTGTGACTTCAAACTTTAGGACTGCTTAGGAAGCCACATAATGAAAAATAGGGCCATAAAACCAAAATGAGACAGTTAACAGCAAAATAATGAAAATCTGAGTACTTACCACAAGCTTGTTAGTGATTTTAGCAGATACAAAACCAAATGTCAGTATATAAAGACAAGGATGCTTTTCAAAAAGCTGAACTGCTGATTTCTTGTAGATCATTGCAGCTAACGTAATCACTGATCCAATATGGAGAAAAGGAGAAAGGACACTTGTTCCCTGCACAAAGTAAAGAGAAGATTTAATAATATACTACACGCTTTTGCTGTAACACAGTTCAACTCAAACTTCCAAGAGCTTCATGTTGCCTGAAAGCTGGCAATTTCTATAAACTAAATGGAACAACAGAATGGCTAACAAAAAGCAACAACACAAATAGGTTAGGCAAGAACTGAGAATTTGACTTAAATGGACAGCATTAGTTTTACAAATCAGGTCACATTTAAAAAAAAGTATGTGTTCAAGTTTTTATTGTGTGTGCACAATAAACATGCAAATGTTGAGCATGTATCTATATTTAAAGCTGAGAAATTTTGAAACATTATTTTTCTTAAGGATAATTAAATTCTGAATTAACAGGTGATTTTATACATTTCAAATGAAAAACAAGACCCAGTGCAAAAATTTCTGGACATCTTAAGCTATACTCACTGCTATTGTTGATCCATTTTTGCCAACACCACCTGTGAAGATTACACGGAAGTAATTTGTACAGGAAAATATGGTCCCTGCTACAGTACAAAGTGCAGGAAAAATTTTCATTTGAATATTCAGCACTGGAATCTTTAATGGGTAGAGAGAGAGAACACAATTAAAATATATACAACTAGCACAAATATTTTATTCATATTCTCAAATACTTTCCATTCCCTCAGTTTATCATGTACTGAAAGCAATAGAAGTTTTCATCTCATTTCATGCAATATATAACAAGTCTCAAGACATAAGGCTATACAGAAATTATTCTCATTTCTGATCCCAACCTCTAACTTTAACAATCTGTGTCATAAATTAATGGATCCCATAGGTCTGGCAACAGTAAACCAAGTTGTCTTCTGGTATTTTTTAAAAAGTAGTGTACTTGCCTTTTTCTGTATGCATATTTTGAATTCTACCACTAAATTTGTGGTACATTTCTGACTACCGTGTGAGAGAAAGAATGGATATATAAGAAATATTTGCAACTGGTTTAAAAAAATCTCTAAAAGAGAATTAAAGAGAAAAGTTGTATTCAGAAGAGTTCCCAACTTCAAATTGTGAGAATATAGGAAGCTAATAAAAGCAGAGGGCGGTTAAGAGGTCATTCATATGCAAGAGAAAAAAAAAAAAAGCACATCCAAACAGGTCCAAATTGTGTATCTAAAATTTTAACATATAAATCTACTTTTCAGAAAAGTAAACAATATATTGTTATCATATTATACATAGACAATATGGATTGATTTACCTAAAATTTATGAGTGGACTAATACCATTCATTTAATCTTGCAAGCACAGTATCCACCATTTACAATGAAATGTACTGAATTTTTAAAATCATTTAAGATTTTCATCTTTGCACTCCTCTTACTTTTCTAGTCTCAAATTTTGTCCAATATGAACTGAAACCAATGCAATAGAAAAATAAGTTATATGTTCTGGTGACAGAAACAAATCATTATAGGAACAGGATTCTAAAAGCCCATGATAGTTTAACATGCAATGGGTTGTTACAGAAAGAGCAATTTAATTAGGACTATTTAAAATTTTTAGACTAGCATCTACTTACACTTGGCACTTCCTATTTTTATATGTAGAAAACCCCAGTAACATTGGCAGAAATAAATCTTAACATTTGAAAACTACATTTCCTCAAAACTCTCAAGAACTCACTTTGTTTACACAACTCAATGGCCTCTTGCAAAACTGCAGTTTTAAAAAAATTGAAATCAACTGTTCCAACTTCAAGTTGTACTGCAGTAGTGTTTAATTTTCCAAAGTGAAATAGGTCACCCTAAAAATCAAGTCTAGAATGTTATGGAGCATCCTAAATGGTCTTCATCTTCCCTTAAGCTGATATCCAACTCCTCAGTCCAACTTGTTTTCAGTACAGGAGAAAACCATGGTTGCTTTGAACTCTAGATTTTTCTGCTCCAGTTCAGAAAACAAAGGACACTACAAATCAAATCTGATGCACCTGGCTGAAACCCAACAGTTTGGCTAGTTTCCTTGTTCCTGGCCTCTCCACCACTCCTCTTGCTTTTCTATCCCAGAAACAAAGGCCTTCTCTGGCAAAAGGGGGCATTCCTGTAATAGTACCAGGGTACTGAGGAAGTGCCAACTCAGCATAACAGTAATCCATGTAATGACTGAACTGACTGGTCATAACAGTATTTACAATTTGACAAAATTGCTTTAGGATCATGGAAATTGTTGCCCTTTGAAAGAAGTGATAAACACATACATTAGGAAATTGGCAAATTAGTACAGGGCTTGAATCACAAAGTAAGCAAGCAAGCTTTAGACCACAGGAGCAAAGTATCATAAACATTCTCAGGACTCTCATCACTTTTGTTATGTATGTTAGTTACATAGGCCAACATGTAAGCTCCTAAGTGCAGGATTTTGCTTCAACTGACTTGTACTTTCTCTAGAGCCCCGGTTGTTGTAGGCACTTAATAGGTATTCGTTGAAAGAAGATTAAAATTGTCTCCCTTTCTCTTCCTGTCTACACAGCTTTGAGATGATGAAGAAACACTGTGGTCCCACATAAACAATGAAAAAATTAGCTACAAGAAAATATGAAGCAAAGTGAGGGGAAAGCTGGAGTCACTGGGACACTAAACATCACCAGGTGATCCCTTAAAAATTGGCACCAACTAAACCTCTTACAAAAAGTGTAAGTGTAGCCAATTTCACTCCACACTCAAGATAAAGGTGGCTGGACACACTCTGTGTTTTCCCCCAGATCACAAAGGGTGGGTACATTTGGTCTTTCTTAGTCTTTTTTTTTTATCCGTTAGCACCATCTTGAAACTCATCTAAGATGGCCAGTGTGCTACAGTGACAACACCTTTATACCAAGCTGCCTGGAGTTTCTATAGCCTCCAGGACTTGGGAAGATTAAGAAAACCTTTGGGTCTTGTCTGTCCTATTAGGGGAAAATATTCTGGATTCATTCATGAAGCTATGCATCCAAATAATGTAATAAATTTTAAAAAAGATCAAGAGACACAAAATCTTAAATTCTCAGATTCTTTACCAGATTACAATGGACAAGTTTGGTCCAACAGCTTGGATTAAAGCAGATTAGTATCAGTATTAAACTGTTATACTAGTTTGCTAATAATAACATGGTCTTAGCAAACTTCAGCAGAAATAGAAAGTACCATTTTGAGCTTCTTTCAATTTGGGAATGTCTCTTTGTAAATCATTTTAATATAAGCTAATCCCACCAAAATACAGAAAAATGTTAACATTATTTTAGTGTCCACCAAGTGTTGGAGGAAAATTATCATGTCTGAGTTATTTAAGTGTATTTTCAGATTTTTTTAAAGTTCAGAAGGAGAGGCAAATAATTTACACAGAAAGTATTCAATGAATCCTGTAACATCACCTGCAAAATCATGCATTCAGTTGCCCTAACTGGATTCCAGAAGATGTCTCATGATTTAATATACAGTTAATCAAGTACCACATTTAAAAGAATCAATTATCAATAAAAGTAACATTTAATAGTTCTCTTCCAAAGTGAGAGGACACTCTCTCTCTAAAATTTTTATTTATTAGAGGGAGGGAGGGCAACAGGGAAGAGCAGGTGAGGAGAGAAAGAGAGATAGAGAACAAAGGAACACACCATGTCCATCTGCTATCAACAGCAAGGCCCGGGCAGTAAACTGGTAATTCAATACAGATCTTCCACATGGGTGACAGGAACCCAATTACTAGGGCCAGCCTGGAGTCAGGAGCCAGAGCTGGGAACTGAACCCAGGTACTACAGCATCCCACTGGCCTGTCTGCTCCCGCCCCACCCCTTTATTTAAGAGAGTGATAGGATAGATGATAGTTCTAAGACATTCCAAAAGGAGATTGTCTTTTGGGGTATCAATACAAGAAATGTGTTTTTTGTTGCTTGCAATGTATAACCCAAATAATGTCTTTTGTGTATGTAGATGTAAATCACTTACTTACCTTTCCAAAAGAGCTGATCTTCTGGAATCAACCTTATGTAGACTTTTGTACTTTTTTTTTTTTTAAATCATAAATTTGCTTTCTAAATATCATTAAAAGCCATTTAATGTAATGTAGATTTGGAAAGCAACTTCTATTTTATGGCCACAATCTTAGATGAAAATGTCAAAGCTGAGCCCTAAATAAATCTTTTCTCCATTTTGGCACAAAAATAAATGGGAATATTACATGTAATAGTTGTTCCTGAACATAATGCAATTCAAAGCAGCATGTTCAGAATGAACCCATAAGCCAAATAAAAAGAAAAAAAGCAATATTTGTTACACACATCCCTGATCCAAAAGCCCAAAAGTGCTCCAAAAATCCAAGATTTTTCAAGTTCTAAGCTTTGAATTTTAGAGTATTTCAGATTTGCAATTTTTGGGTTAGGGATGCTCAGCCTATAAAGTATATGCAAATATTACCAAATCCAAAAAAATCTGAACTCTGTAACACTTTTCATCTTAGTATTTCAGGTTAGGGATATTCAACCTGCATGGTGGTCTGCAGGTCAACTGTGGGAACCTGTGCCAGAAGTTGCTCAAAAACACCGCATATTTCACTAAGTCTTCAAGTATCACCAGGGAAGACAGGCCCTTCCCTTCCAGTTTAATGATGCTAACAACAGGACCGATGATGTTAAAAATGGGCAGGTGCCTGGGGATCTGCTTTCCTGCTGCAACTTAATTTATTTTGAACTGGACTGCTGGATTTAGGAACTCCATTTCAGTCCTGAATCTGAGTTCCTCAGACAACTTTTTAAAAACATAATAAAAAAGATGAGTATATTATCTTAATTACAAGTAAATATAGGACTAAATACTTAATCTTTTTAAAATAAAAAATACTACATCTGTTATGACCATGTACAGGTTTTAAGTACAAATCCTACTTAAAAAGGTAAAAAGTATACCTGAAGCAATTCACTGCCAGGTACTACCTAAGAAATTAGGATATGTACATAACACATGTATAGATAACTTTGTTTATAATGTTCTATGCATTCCCATATATACCAGGATAATTAGGTATATAAAACCAGATGATTTGATTTGTTTTGAAATGATCTAGTCAGAAATCCTGTTTTTGGGATATGGTATATTGAACTTTTATAGGCAATATAGGTATGTTCAAGACAGTAAAAATAATTCTGGGGAGACAATTTTGGTATGCAATAAGTCCTATGAAAAATAATCCATATAGACAAGGGAAGTAAAAAAATTAAATGGGGGTTGGGTTAGGCTTTGTAATATGGTTTCAAGAAAAAAATCTATTCTTCCTTTCCTAAAAGGTGAAATTACAAAAAAACTAATCTACTTAAGAGTAAAAATAATAAAACTCCTATCTCTACACATTAGTCTCAAAGCCAATAGGATGTCTATAATGAAATCTATGGCATACACATACAAATACAGGGTATTTTAAATAGTTCATGGAAAATGGAATTAGAAGATAATATGTATTTCCCATTAATTTTTTGAAAATCCCACGTATGTGCACCTGTGCCTGTGTATTTTATACATGACTGTGTATGTGTGTATGTGTGTTTTCTTTATATGTGACTAACAGTTTGCCAGCCCCAATTATTCTGATTTTTTAAGAGTTATATTCATTTAGGCTTAGTAAATCTTTTTGATAAAATCAGATCAAGTAAATTAGAAACACTGTGTTCTGAAGGGGTGGTGCTGGTAGTAACCAGCAGTTAACTGATGACCAAGGAGTACAAACTACTTTGACCCAGATCTGGAAGAACATATTCAAATCTTAAGAGCAGCAATGGCTTTTTTCAAGTGCTCATTATTTAACAGGCACCATCCTAAATGCTTCACATATATAAATTCAACTAGTTCACAAACTAACTTCATGAGATAAATACTACTATCCTCTTCATCTTACAGAGAAAATAGGCTACAGAGAGTTACATAATAGAACTCATTCATACAATTGGCAGTGGAACCTAGATTAAATGTAGTCTGGTTCCAGAACCTGTGCTCTTGGCCCTGATGCTATATTCCCTCTCTCAGAGGTCTGTGAAAAAGAATGTGTTTGTAAGGTGACCATATTTCAGTTCAGGTTGAAAATCAAGGTCCTGGCTTGTTAAAATCATTTCACAGCAGTGATTTCATCCAATAAGCACTTTAGGGCCAGAATGATTGAGCTTTAAGCAAATGAGAAAAAAGCTAGCAGATTCATGTAGTTCACAAAGAGAATAAAAGATTAACTTTGTTGCTGGTTATCTTGCTACTTTACCTGCTGTTTCCTCATCTGTATGATGAGTTGACAAAAATAATTCAGATTCTCAAAGGTCTTAAAAAAATAACAGCCCTGGAATGGAGAGACCTAATGCACTATATAATTTCCAGTAGTAAAATTTACCACGCTTTCAAGAGAAGTCTATGTCCTACCGTTTGCTGTGACTTTTCATTTTCACAAAAAATGAAATAGTCGTACACATTACCTTTTAATTGGATTATCCTATATTAGAAAACACAAGCAGAAGACAACATGCATTACATGGGATACACAATGCGAACAAAGTTACCATAGATTGCCAAAAAGGTGGTCCTCCAATCACTGCCAGCAAATGCATGATTATTATGAAGATTTGCACTTCAGTCACATCAATTCTGATTAGGTACAAAAAGCCAAAAAAGCAGAATTACTCAAAACAATTTCAAGTTAATTACTTGCAAGCATAGCAGCATTCCTCTATCATGCACAATAGGGAAAAAACCTCTCAAATATTGAGGAAAGGGGAAAAAGAAGTGTCAAAAATTTGTTATGAGCAAAA
Organism: Oryctolagus cuniculus; assembly: GCF_964237555.1. Classification (NCBI taxonomy): domain Eukaryota; kingdom Metazoa; phylum Chordata; class Mammalia; order Lagomorpha; family Leporidae; genus Oryctolagus; species Oryctolagus cuniculus. The sequence goes on from NC_091438.1 coordinate 59,138,560, forward strand.
TCATGAAATCCAGAGCCTTTTAATTTGATGAATTTCACAGAGCAATAAAAACCCCCCCTTTTCAAAATAAATTTCTGACTCATTGAAGTTGGGTTGAAACTATGGCTTAACCTTTCCCACCACAAAAAACCAAAACCAAAACCAAAAACAAAAACAAAAACAAAAAAACGGATGTGTGTTGTTTTTTTTTTTTTGAGTATCAAGCAGAGGGTTATACTGCACTACTCTGTAACATGAAATTTTGAAATAATGCTTTGTAGTATCAAATGAAAGTAATGATAAGCTTTAACTAAAATAACATAAATCAATGATACCTTGAAAAATGTACTGCCATTTAGATATATTTATTTAATGCCTGCCATGAAAAAATTTAAATCAATTCTCAATCCAATTATTTTTTTTCACTAGGGTTGACTTTCTAAGATTTCTGGAAAGAAGATACTGAAACAGCCAAGAATTAGCTTTGGGGTTGTTGAAAATGATCTTACAGTTAAGAAGAGACAAACCTGGTGCCAAAACAGGGCAGTAGAAATTAGAAGCCTGAACGTCTGAAAAAAAGAATATGGGCAGAAAGATTGAGAAGCAAAGCATGTACTGGTGTTTCCTTCCTTCTGTAGATGAACACTCTGTATAATCTTAAAATCATCTTTCCCTGATTTAGGATCCAAATGCTTTTTTTACTTTTGAGAATTTCTCCTACAAATATATTTGCACAAAATGGTGTTCATACAAAGTTATTTACTACAGAGTTATTTATAACAGCAAATTAAGAAAAATTCCTTAATGAGGGTGTGGCTATATAAATTATGTACTTCCTGAGAGGGGAATATTTTGCATATTTTAAGAAGAGTGGAGCAAGGCAGCTCCCTATATATAGATACAGACAAAATTCAGGATATATTAAATGAAATAAAAGTTGTAGGATGTATATAGGCTACTTTTGTGTAAAAAAGGAAGAAAATAATATTTTATTTTTGTCAATAATTGCACAACAAATTTCTGGAAGGGTGCACTGTAAACTAAGTAGTTGTCTATTAGGGAGGTCAGGGTGGAACTGGGTAGCTGGCAGGTAAGAATGAGAGTGTTTTTACTATATACCTTGATCATGATTGCTTTTCAACAGAGTGAAAAATCTACCTTAAGAAAGTCATTCAAAGGAAAGCAGGTATCAACAACAGCAAGGGGGTTCAATTCCTAAATAGCCCCCATTTCTAATATTGATACTTTAAGCAAATAATCTATAATGGAGCCTAAGGCATACCAGCTCTCATGCCCATAAGTAACTGGGCTGAAACCAGTTTCTTGCAATGAAAGACTGATTTATGCTCTAAAATGTTTTTAAATAGAAGTTTATTTAGCTGCAAACATACAGTGATGTAGTTATCTTGATATACACACTTACTGGAAAAATATGGACTGAATTAGGCTAAAAAGAATCTGTAGAGCTAACCTGGTGAGTGGTGTTGCCAATAAGGGGAATTACACTCAGTAGCAGACTCAGGAGACTAAGCAGGTAGGTGAGGTGTCGAAGATGATCGACTCTGTCTTGGGTGGAGGAGGGCAGACATCTTACAACATTTTGCTGGATATATGAAGTAGCCTTTTGGAAGGGGAAGGGCCAGAAGTATAGAATTACAAAATAAAAATGGAGGGAACCTCATGCAATTAATCTTTGTACTATGGATGAATATAAAAGAGAACAGGAAATATGAATTCTTAAGGAAAAGTTTTATGGCATAGCCTCTTTGAAATTTTGGGAAATATAAATTGTTGAACTATTGAGATCCTGTCATTATATTTAGCCAAAAATGTCCTCATGTTAAAAGAGGCAAGGAATGCTTACTTACCAGCTGGTAGTTAGGGATATTTTCTCCTACTTGTTTATCTGATTTAGAGCAATCTTTTGAACTCCTTCTACTCTGACTCAGGAGAACTGCCTACCAACACTCCTGGAAAAAATACAGGTCTGATCATGACTGTCAATGAGAAAGGGTGCAGCATAAAGCCATTCCCAGGGATAGGAACCAAGCAAGAGGGACGGGTGTCAGAAAGTGATTAACAATATGAGTTAATGGCTTTGTTTAGAAGAGAGCTAGCTATGTGACAGCCCACTCTGCACCTTTCCACTAGGAAGTCTCTCAGTCTGGGCTAATTATTTATTTTAACATATATTAGGAGGGGCTCATTTTAATCTTTCTAGCCATGCAGGACAGACACAGTTATTTAGAAGGGACATTATTACATAGAGGCAGGAATTTGCATTTCTGCAATGATTTCCTTTTTCTTATTATTACCACTTTAACAATGGAGAATCATGAGTGATAATATTCCCAAGTGCTGGGACTATTCCCAAAATAAAAAACCAAAGAAACTGACAACCACTACTATAACTCCCCAATTCAAAAAGCGTCCTTCAAGACACAAAGGATTTGTGAAAGAGTACCCAAAACACCAAAGTGATTAAAAAAAATTTGAGAAAACAAACCTCTTATCTGTGGCATTAGATTTCCACAGCATATAGTTCCAGAGGGAAAAAAACTAGATGATATTAAACTTAATTTTCTGTAACCATGAAGGTACACATGAAGGTATTTGAATATCTTGACTGGTATTTGATATCTTGAATATCTTGACAGAGTATTCATTCCATAATGAATACTTTGCTCTGATAAGAACACACTTGAATTACTACATGTCAGAAAGAAGCATTGTTATGATGTTGTCATGCAAGAAAAATAGAAAAAAGCAAATCAGTTGTAAGTCTAAGCTCTCCAATTTTTCTGAAGAGAGGCTATAGGCATGGTAGTCCAAGGTAAAAATAAGTTACAATATCCATTATTACCGTCCCACACTCCCTCTTGGACAACCATTCCCTACACTATAGTGACCCGACTGAGAAAGAGGTAAAAGAACAAAGTGTCCACAAATGATGAATTTTAACTTCCAAACAAGGGAACAGAGAATCTCTGGTTGGAGGGAGGATGTCAGGAGCCTTCATTACCATACAAAGGCAGTTACTACTCTGGAAACAGAAAATGTCTTTTAAAGGTGGTAAACAGGGTGTTAAATCCAAACTCTGTAAGTTTGCTGACTATGTAAAAGTTCTGTTTTCAAAGTTTCATTTTCATTTTCAGTGTTCGGAGATAAACCTAATAAATGTACTTGGTTTGAATTCCAAGACTCTGTATTAACTGGGGAATATAAAAAGATTTAAATGACATCCTATGTGAATTAATAAACATGTTAATCATCTTTTTTTCCAGAATTTTCATTGTCTTTTCCTACTAAAATAAAAAGACAATCTAATATACTTTTCTATGAGTAACACTATATATAAGATACCCTTGTATTTAACTTGTAAACACAGTTTTGCTAAAGTATAAAACATAAATGTGCTGCAATTTGGGTTGGCTATTAGTTTGATTAACAAAGAATATTCACTAAGCATAAATATACAATGTCAAAGAAACCTCCATCTGTACAATTTGACCACTGAGCTACTGTTAATAAGAAACATTTGTTGAAAGTCATTCATTTGAAGATAGCTGTCTAGAATTGTACATAAGGATTACTATTACTACAGATCTGTAATTATTTGTAAATGTAGTTCAAGTTCTAAGGAACTTATACATAACCAGATCAGTACACTTTATGGGGAATCCCAGGGGGTGGGAGACATGTTGGTGAAGTGAAATAAAGATCAGCCTAGAAATTCAAAATATTGCTTACCAGTATGCCTTGGTTTGCATATTAGTTTGGCTCATGTGTTAAAGGCCAGGTCCCTAAAGTCTTGTTACTGGTTAATGGATTAAGGGTGGAGACCTTATCATTTACAGTGTTTAGAAAGGTAGGCTTATTGAGAGAGACTTAGGTCACTGAGGGTGTAGACGTAGGTAGTTCTCACCTGTTTCCTGGCTACCATGTGATCCTTTCTTCACACACAATGCCACTGTCTCACCACACAACTGAACCAACAGGGCCTCCAAAAGACTGAGCCAAAATAAAATCTCCTTCCTTCATAAGTAACTTGTCTTGGGTATTTAGTTGTAGTAACAAAAAACCAATATATAATATTTTTACTTTATACCCTTGATAAGAGGCAAATTGGGTACAGCAATTTGAATTTAATAATTAAGTAACATTAACCATAAAGCTGAATGTGTATTTTTAAGAAAGGTTTATTTATTTATTTGAAAGTCAGAGTTACAGATAGTAAGGGAGAGAGAATCTTCCATCTGAAGGCTCACTCCCTAGCTGCAAAGGCCAGAGCTGGGCCAGGCTGAAGCCAGCAGTCAAGAGCTCTTCCAGGTCTCCCATGTGGGTGGCAGGAACACAAGTACTTAGGCCACCTTTCACTGATTTCCCCAGGCCATTAGCAGGGAGCTGGATTGGACGTGGAGCAGCTGGGATACGAACTGGTGCCCATAGGGGATGCTGGCGTTGCAGGTGGTGGCTTAACCTGCTATGCTACAACGATAGCCTCAATTATGTCCTTTTTAAATTCAAGTATTATATACAGGGAATACAAAGTTGAGTGTTTATTTCTGAAATAAGCTGTATTATCAATGAATGACTATATAGATCCTCAGATTTACTGAGACAACTAAAAAGGAAAAGTCCACTGAGTAACTGAGTTATTGGAAAAAAAATACATCCAAAGGCTAGATCAGAACAAGTGCTCTGATATAGAAAAAACAGAGTAGAGGCCTCACATTAAAGGGGTAGCCTATCACCTTTGGAAACTGAAGAACTAAATGGAGAGTTCTCTCACTTCACTTAGTGTTGAACCTAGAGTTAGGGATCATGGACTTATCTTCCTCTCTAGCACAACCAAATTCGGAAGAAATTTGTAACCTACTGGGAGTTAAAAACACAGGTCTTAGTATAATAAATGATAATGAAAACTTATGCCAACTTACGCCAATGAAACTTCTATGCCAAGCAAGCACTGTGGGAAACATATTACATTTTTAACCCTTCTAATTTTTCCAACTACTCTAGGAGGTAGGAAAAAAAATCACCATTTTATAGATGATAAATTTTAATCAGAAAGGTTAAGTGACTTTTACAATGTTAGAGAAAATAACAGAAAGAATGCTGAAACAAATGGAGTGTTCATATGATGTGCTTAAACTCCTTTAATTTTCACTCTACCAATCAATTGGGGCAAACATTTGTTCTATTTTTTTTTTCTTTTTTCTTTTTGACAGATAGACAGTGAGAGAGAGAGAGAGAGAGAGAGAGAGAGAGGGTTTTCTTCCACTGGTTCACACCCCAAATGGCCGCTACGGCCGGATCTACGCCGATCCGAAGCCAGGAGCCAGGTGCTTCTTCCTGGTCTCCCATGGGGTGCAGGGCCCAAGGACCTGGGCCATCCTCCACTGCACTCCCTGGCCACAGCAGAGAGCTGGACTGGAAGAGGAGCAACCGGAACTAGAACCTGGCACCCATATGGGATGCTGGCGCTGCACGCAGAGGATTAGCCAAGTGAGCCATGGCGCCGGCCCCTGTTCTAAGCTTTTAATTAGCAATTACTAAGATGTTTGTGAATTTCAGTATGATGCCCCTGCACTTGAACATAATTTCATCAATAATGCTAGAATACAACAGGCAAATGCTGACAAAATTTAGATGCTAATAAATTAATTTAGAAACAAATTAGTAAGAATCACTTTTTCTAAAATTTTCCCTCCAAACTTTGTTTAAATAAAAAAAGTACATCAGAAAATTTCATTCTAAAGATCAAATCAGTTAAGGCAACAGAGTGAAAGAAGAAAAAAAACTGTTCAAGTTAGTAACTGGTAAAAGTGAAGACAATGTATCTGGAGAAGACAGAAAATATTGTGAAAGCATTTTTTCTGATGTTAAAGTTCACTCGTTTCCAGAAACATTTTAATAGAATTTACTTTAATATAAATGTAGGGTACTTTAATATAGATAAACAAGATGAAAGTAAATAACACAGTCAATATTCTGACCATCAATTTCATTAAGAACATTGGTGGAGACCATTGGTGAGTATCATTAATAACAAAAAAGCAAAAATTATAAATCTAGACAGTGCGATGAGCATAAAATTACAAGTTTTTAGAGAAAAGCATCAGAAAATGGTGTAAGGGTAATGAAGGAAGCTAAAGATACATACTGAACTATGCACACTGTAGGAGTAACGCTCACAAATAATTATGCAAATACATTGTAAATTCAATTGACAATGGCATTAGCTTTGTTCCTTGACATGTCTATAGTACTTCTCAGTACTGTCCAGATTCCAAAGCTATTCTTTGGACTATGCATTGAATATCCCTATTAATTTGTCACCCAAACCATCATTTTTGCCATTGAATAACTGAATTTACAATGTTGCAATATTCCTTCAGAAAGAACTCTGCTAACAAGGCATTCATTTTTTGTTGTTGTTGTTGTTGACAGGCAGAGTGGACAGTGAGAGAGACAGAGAGAAAGGTCTTCCTTGGCCGCTGGTTCACCCTCCAATGGCTGCCGCGGCCGGCGCGCTGCGGCCGGCGCACCGCGCTGATCCGATGGCAGGAGCCAGGTACTTATCCTGGTCTCCCATGGGGTGCAGGGCCCAAGTACTTGGGCCATCCTCCACTGCACTCCCTGGCCACAGCAGAAGAGGGAGAAGAGGGGCAACCGGGACAGAATCCGGCGCCCCGACCGGGACTAGAACCCAGTGTGCCGGCGCCGCAAGGCGGAGGATTAGCCTAGTGAGCCACGGTGCCAGCCAAGGCATTCATTGTTTCTATTATATTTTGAAGTAATATTAATTTTTTGTGTGGGGGAGTGAGAGGACTTAATGTTGAAAACCTAATACAGCTTTGTATTGCTTAGAATGATCTATCAAGTTTTCATATGAACGGTTCCCCACCATTCCCTCTGAACTATAAAGTAAATTAAATCTAAGCTCTATTTTTTCTTGTAAATAAACTTTTCATAGTGAAGTATAAAGGATTCTGGGATATCTCATTGGAAAAACATTTCCTAATAAATGTTTTTGAATTTAAAAGCAGTAAGAGAAAAATAATAACTCTGAGAGGAAAAAGGTATATCATACTTCGTACTACCATTAGGGAAATATGTATTATTAAACAAAACGAAAACTGAAAGAGGAAGGTATTCAAAGTATGACTATGGTGACACAAAAAGCTAAGGCTATCTAACCTTGAAAGCAAACTAAGAGGGGAAAACATTATCTAAACGTATAGAAATGACAATAGCTTCTAGTATACATTTTTGAATTAAGATCATTGTTAATTTAAGCAGAAGAATCAGTATCAGAATGCTCAGAGCATGCTAGAGAAGTTAAGAGAATAAGCAGAATTTTTCTTTTTATTTATAAAGGGTTCTTTCAACTTATCTAAGAAAAACTCTGCTTGCTTTATCATTTTTGAAATAGAAATAGAAAAAAATCCTGTTTAATGGTGGAAAGGTATTTTTTTAAAAAATGGAGCAAAAATATTAGATATAATGGATATAAGGAAAAGAAAATCGGCTCTAGTATTAAATTACAAGAATATTACTTTAAAAATTGTTTAATAGGGTGGATTTTTATTGCCCTATTGTATATTAAAATTATTTTTTCCTAATAACTTGTCTGTGAAATACCATAAGAAGGATTTTTGAGTTTTCATATTTTAATTATTCTGTGCATGACAAAGGTGCTGTCTTTATTGAGTTCACGCCATTGTTCATCAGACAGCATGAGTACTCTGGCAGTTACCGTGAAGTTCCAGAACCAAGGCCCCAGGGTTCCTGTGAGAAGCTGGAATACTACAATTATGATCTGGGACTCTGTAACATCGAATCTATGCATAAGGAAACAAACATTTCAATATAACTTTACTCAGAACTTTTGCTAAAGAGCCCTCCTAAAACAGGCAGCAAGAACAGATTTAAAAGATAACATTCTCCTTTCTCCTTATAAAGAACCTACATTCAATGATACAATTTACACAGTACTGTACTGTCCCTATGCATATACAAATAATTCAAATGTAAATTAAAATATAAGTTTAAAAAAGTAGAACAGTAACACACTAAAACAGTGGCTTGTAATAGGCAGCTAGAAACACTAGTGCTAAAAATACAGTGCCAATTCTCAATTACCTAGGAGTGGTGAATATGACTTGCCAAATAATCACGCTGGCTAAGATGCAGGTCCTCTAAGTATCAGAACATATCTAGCCTTCCCTGTAGACAGAGGAATCCTTCCCAGAAACTCCAATGCACAATTTGAAAAACATCTCATACTATCATACTCCCTCACTGCTCCAAACCTCATCACACTCCTACCTCTGCTCTCTCAAACACTCAGCACACACATGTGGAGAGGGTAACTGGGGAATAATATAATCAAGAGTGACTTCTCTTTGCATATAGTAAGGACACAAATCAAATTGGCCATCTCCTTATCCTATTTCCTGATAGTACCCAGTCCAGCATCTTTTCCTTCTTCCTCTTTCTCTTCTTTGAAACCAGCATTGCAATTCTCTACTACACTGAATTAAGTTTATTAGTTGTAAAAATAAGTAAAACATTTGGTCAATCATTAAAGAAGTTTTGGAACACTGATGGTTAATAGAAAAAGAGCAGCAGTAAATAGGCTTCACATGAAAACTACACCAATCAAAATTAAGAATTGAGGAATGGTAATGAGACTATGTCTACAGTTTTACCTGATAATCTGAGAGCCCAAATTACAATCTAGGTTAACACAAATGGCTGTTTTAGGGAATAATCTATAACAACTGATAAAATTAAATGGAAAGAGCTGGCATCCAACTAAATAAATCACTGCTGAGAAAATAAAACGCATGGGAAAACTAGAAACTAAAAGCTAAAAAGAAAATCTCTAGTATTTGATAACTCATGTGTTAAACCCTAAACATTTAAAGATACGCAGATTCCAATTTCCAAATTCTTAATCCACACAAAGTGAATTACACATTAATAAACATTTTTCATTACTAGGAAGTCTTTAAATTAATTACTCTTTTGAAACTACTTAAGATAAGAAGATGAGCTGGAATTGACAGACTATCAGTGGAATACAAAGTGCATTAATTTTTTTAACTATAGAAAAGAAAAATGGTAAGTTAATTTACTTTTATAGAAATAAATATCTGGTGGCAGAGTTTTTAGCAATGTAAATATGAGGCTTTAGAGCATGAATCGAAAAACGTAGTACAAATGAAGATCAATACTATGCTTATAATGATAAGCACACCAGAAACAGTATCTATAAAATTAATACACCCATAGAATTCACAAATAGAACAGAGATAATCTAATCCAAAATTCTTATTTTTATAAATGAGGTAATAAAGGCCCTGAAAGTTTTGATCCTTGCCCAAGCTGATTCACAAACAAGGTAATTTGTAGCTAACTGTTGGTAGTAACATTTCAGCCAAGATACACTGACCTGAGGTCAATTTCTTTTATTCTTTAGAAAAGATGTTAAAAGTATTTTTTTTTTGCTGAAACGATAATTTAAATAAGAGTTCTGTCTTTACAGTAAGAAGAGTTTTTAAAACTCACTCTTTGCTTAAATCAAATTTTATTAAAGATTTTTTAGGGTTTCTAAGCATCTAATTTATAAAAATGATTCTATACATACAAGTTACATAGAGTTTAAGGTCTTATTTCTCAGCACTTATTTTATAAAAATCATTCCATATATATATTAAAAGATATCTAGACACAGAGGGTTAGGCCTTAAGAGAGGGCTTAGTATAATCCATACATTTTAAGGAACATTTTTATAAATTTTTACTAATGAGCTTCAACTCCGAATATCTATCTTGTACCAACCAATCCTTACTTGAAGTTCTCTAACTCCATTTTCCCCGTAAACTTTTATATTCGGGCTGGTGAACATGCTTAGGGCTGAGCTGGGCCAGAAGGGTCCCAGTGACCAGTACTCATCTGTCAGATCTCTACTCGCTTAGTGGAGGGGCAACGCATGGAAAGGGTTCTACCTAGATATTGAACAAAGGTACTAACAATGTGCAAGGCAGCTTTTAGCTATAATCAAGCTACGTTTGAGAGTTGACTTTGTTCTTTTCTTAAAAAGCAAAATAAAATTTTGAGTTCCTCCTACACACATACAAGATTTACTTTAATATTTAATTCATTTTCTATTTATTATATATGCTCTTGAAAAATATGAAATGTAAAAATGATAATAAGACTTCTTTAGGGATGTCTATATACCATCACTGCATTGGTATTTTGAAAAATATCTCTTTTTCTAAAGATTTATTTTTATTTATTTGAAAGTCAGAGTTATACAGAGAGAGAAGTGGCAGAGGCGGAGGCAGAGGTGGAGGTGGAGGCAGCGGAGGGAGGGGGGAGGGGGAGGAGGAGGGAGAGGGAGAGAAACAGAGAAAGAGAGGAAGGGAAGGAGAAGGAGAAGGAGGTGGGGAGGAGAGGGAGAGGGAGAGAGACAGAGAGAGAGAGGGAGGGAGGGAAGGAGAAGGAGAAGGAGAGGGAGAGGGAGGGGAAGGGGGGAGAGGAGAGGGAGAGGGTGAGGGAGAGGGAGAGAGGTCTTCCATCCGATGGTTCACTCCCCAATTGGCTGCAATGGCCGGAGCTGCGCCAATCCAAAGCCAGGAGCCAGGAGCCTCCCCTGGGTCTCCCATGCGGGTGCAGGGGCCCAAGGACTTAGCAGGCCATAGCAGAGAGCTGGATAGGAACAGGAGCAGCCAGGACTCAAAATAGCGACCACATGGGATGCTGGCACTTCATGCCAGGGCATGAACCGCTGTGCCACAGCGCCGGCCCCGAAAAATTTCTCCTTAAATGTAAAAGAACTCACAGTATATTTCTATGAATGCTGTTGCTTGCCTTTTTTTTTTTTTTTTTTTTTTTTTTTTTTTTTAAGGTTTGTTTTATTTATTGGAAAGTCAGAGAGGGAGAGACAGAGAGCTCTTCCATCTGCTGGTTCACTCCCCAAATGGCCGCATCAGCCAGGGCTGGGCCAGGCTGAAGTCAGGAGCCAGGAGCTTTTTCTGGGTCTCTTGGTTGGGTGTGGAGACCCAAATTCTTGGGCCATCTTCTACTGCTTTTCCAGGTCCTAGCAGGGAGCTCGATCCAAAGTGGAGCAACCTGGACTTGAACCACTTGCTCATGTGAGATGCTGGCATTGCAGATAGTGGCTTAACCTGCTACACCACAATGCCAACCCCTGCTGCCTGCTTTCAATTTAGAAAATAATTCAGTGTTGCTTTAATATAAATGTAGGATTTTTGAAAGCTGAATACAATTTCTCAAATCAAAACCAATCCCTTGGGGTCGGTGCCATGGCTCACTCCTCCACCTGCGGCGCCGGCATCCCATATGGGTGCCGGGTTCTAGTCCCAGCTGCCCCTCTTCCAGCCCAGCTATCTGCTGTGGTCTGGGAGGGCAGTGGAGAATAGCCCAGGTGCTTGGGCCCCTGCACCTGCATGGGAGACCAGGAGAAGCACCTGGCTCCTGGCTTCAGATCGGCACAGCGCCAGCCGAGGCGGCCATCTGGGGAGTGAACCAATGGAGGGAAGACCTTTCTCTCTGTCTCTCTTTGTCTAACTCTACCTGTCAAAAACAAAACAAAACAAAAGATCCCTTATTAAACTAACTATTTATATTTTGATGTTAAATTCAGACTGGCTTCAATATTTCTAGATTTTAAAGCAGTTTTAGAAGGAAGCACTTCAGTCCCAGAGACAGAACTTCCTCCTATCTAGTCCCTCTTTGTATTAGAATTCCTTTGGTTTTACTCTATAAATCACCCCCACACTTCCTTTCTTCACTCTAGTGGATTTCTTCCATATACTTGTAATTTTCTCATTAAAAATACAAAATCTTTCCTTTGAGCCCACTCTCTCCCCTCTAGCCAATGCCTCTTTCCTTCCCACCACAGCCACTCATTTTTATAAGTAACTTGTGTAATGTGTGTTGAGTAGTAGTCTACTTATTTATTCTATTCAAATCTCACTCCTTTCAAAGTGGCTTCCATCCCACCATTACACAAAACTACTAGAGATGGTTCATCTTGCCAAATTCAATGTACACTTTCCTGTCCTCATTTTGAGTCTTGGCAGAGAATTCATCCCTTTTCTGGCTTTTCCATTCAGAATGCTTCCTCTGACTCTTGCTGTTCAGTAATTTTCATGGGCTTCTTTCTAGGCTTGCTCTTTAAGTTTTGTGCTAACCACATTCTACTTGGATATCTAAAATCTCTCATTTACATTTTTCCAGGTAGAACTCTCCTTTTAAACAGGGTCCTGTTCCTGTAGTGCCTTTTTCTACCTTCCACACAACCACGAGAAGGAGGAATTGGAAGTCATTCTAGTCTCTGCCTGCTCATTCATTCCCTCATCAACAGACTATGTCCTATAATTTTTGCCTATCCTCTGCTACAATGACAAACTGATCTCTGTAAGTGGCACTTTTGTCCTCTCCCTGCTTTGGGTCCTACAAAGCTCCCTATGGATTCAGGGAAAAAGCCCACATTTCCTGGCAGAACATGGAAGGACCCTGATTTTATCGACTTTCCCCAGCCTTATACAGGCTTCTTATGATCCAACCATACAGACCTGCTTGCAATTCTCCAAATCCATACCTTATTACAAGGAAATACTACGAGGGAAATTCTAAGACTAGAAGATAGAAAACTGTGATATCAAATCACACCTAAAAGCACTGTTTACAACTCTCCTGCTACTTCCCTGGTTCACTCTGTCTCCTTCCTTCACTGCCTATACCATATGGCTGCTGTTGTACTACTTGAAAGGGAAACAGAATACATTAGGATTGGTTGGTAAGTAAGCTTTCAAAGTAAGGGCTTGAAGGTTTCCTGAGAGATCATAACCAATGAAATTTAAATGACATGAATTCCAGATATAACAAATTGTGACATTTTTGGAAATAGTGATATCACTAAATATTAAAACCAAATTAGTGCAAAACAAGTTATCTTAGAAGCCTATTACATTTTGTGATTTTACCTAATTGCACAGAAAGACTATGAATATTAAAATAGAATCTATGACAACAACACTGAGGGAAAAAAACAGCTGTACACATTTTCAATTATTGTATCAGAACTCTTCAACATTTTCTGAGCAATGATCATTGTATCAACTGTTAATGAATGCACAGGGAGATGGTTTTCACATGGACACTATGTCTTCCACTATTTCTAATAAGGATGTCATCTTCAGATGAATCTTAAATATACTCTAAAATCTCCTTTACTTTGAAATTATTCTGAGACTTGCCTCTAATAGTTTACATTCAAAGTACTAGTAATTATGCGGTTGTTGCCATAAGGCCATCTTAAATTCTACTTTAAATAGATTTAGTCATTTAAACTGAACTTGTAATGAACAGCTGTATTTATATGTATTCTGACTTTTCCAATACCTAGAAAACTAAGTTCACCAGGTATTTAAAATGGAAAAAAAAACTTTAATGATTTATTTTAAAAAGTTAAGATGTTCTATCATTTACCATCAGAGACTTTTATTTATTTATTTATTTATTTATTTATTTATTTATTTTTGACAGGCAGAGTGGACATTGAGAGAGAGAGAGAAAGGTCTTCCTTTGCCGTTGGTTCACCCTCCAATGGCCACCGCGGCTGGTGCGCTGCGGCCGGCGCATCGCACTGATTGAAGGCAGGAGCCAGGTGCTTCTCCTGGTCTCCCATGGGGTGCAGGGCCCAAGCACTTGGGCCATCCTCCACTGCACTCCCGGGACACAGCAGAGAGCTAGCCTAGAAGAGGGGCAACCGGGAAAGAATCCAGTGCCCCGACCGGGACTAGAACCCGGTGTGCCAGCGCCACAAGGTGGAGGATTAGCCTATTGAGCCATGGCACTGGCCTCAGAGACTTTTATTTTTATTTCATTAAGTATACAGCTTTTTCTTTGAATTCTATGCCATGACAAAATGAAGAATGTAAGCAGTATAAATAGGATTTGTGATACTTACTTAAACACTAGTTAGTGAATGTCTCATCCATGTTCCAAGACTGGTTTATTCATTAATATTTATGGAAAAGTACTGCTTGCCAGGTAGAAACTATTCATTTTGAAGTTTGAAAGAAGTCTCTGTTTTATTTTTTTAAATACTCAGGCATTCTTTTGGCACTAATAATCTACAAGGTGTATTTATGTGAACTGAATTATTAAGAGCTCAGATTTTTATAGATTCATAAACAAAACAATGATATTTAGAGACTAGAATTACTTTTCCTCTTAGAAACTATCTTACCTTTCCTGAAAAATGCATTTTTATATGTCAAAATAAACATGAAGTTAAAAATAACAGTAAAAATAAGTAACAGAAAAGAAACAGTAGAGGAAACCCATAAGTGTATATGGAAGGTAAATCTATGTGAGTGTGTGTGTGTGTGTTTGGGGGGGGAGGTCCTGTTTTTCCTATTGCTTTACAAATCTTGGTTGGGAGGTTTTGGTATTTCTATTTAATTTTAAAAGATGTGATAGAGGGACATAATAGAGCTTATTAGGGACTAGCTGTAATGATAAAGTTTTTAAACTTCTATTTATTAAACTAATATAGTGATATAATCAATTCTTATCTATAAACAACATTCTCCATATTTAAAATAAAAATCACCATTAAACATTACTTACATTCCAAATCTCAGTGTTCCAGAAACGTATGTTTGCCAGTGTGCACAATAGAACATGAATGTCCCAGCAAAACAGCAGAAGAACATCCAATCAGGGTTTGTCCCCAGTTGTACTGCAATACACGTTCCAAGAACCACAAAAACTGCAGAGGAAGATAATAATGAAGACTGAACAACATGAATAGCAAACATTGAGTTCCAAATGACTTACAGTAAGGCAAAAATATGTGCTGTGAAAGTACAATCTACTCTCATGGTAAAAGGAAACCAGGATATAATCTTTTACATTATCTTTTATTCCATAATTTCAATCTCTTCACTAACCACTTAGTGAAGCCGAAGTTCTTGAAAGCAACTAAAATACTTTAGCATTTTTTATTCTCCTAACCTAGTGACAGTGGCACTGAGGAGCAATAAAAAGTTACAAGGCAGGAATCAGTGTTTAGCAATTAAGATACCTGTTAAGACATTTATGTGCCACATTGAAGTGCCTGAGTTTGATTATTGGCCCTGGCTTCTGGTTCCAGTTTCCTGCTAATGTGGACCCTGGGAGGCAGTGGTGATAACTCAAGTAGTTGGGTTCCTGACACCTACATGGGAGACCTGGTTTAAGTTCCCAGCTCTGGCCTAACCCCAGCCACTGCAGGCACTTGGAGAGTACACTAGAGATTGAGAGCTCTCTCTCTGTCTTCCTGCTTCCCAAAAAATTTAATAAAAAATTAAAAAGTTAGAAGACAGGGGCAGGCATGTGGCCTAGCAGATAAGACGTCTGTATCCCACATCAGAGTGCCTGATTGAGTGAGTTTCATACCTGGTTGCGGCCCCCGACTCTACTTTCCTGCTAATTCAGGCCCCCATGGGAGGAGCTGTGATGGCTCAAGAGATGGAGTTCCTGTCACCTACTTGGGAGACTCTGACTGAGTTTCCAGCTCCCAGCTCTGGCACCACCTGGGGGCTGTTTGGGACATTTGGGAAATGAACCAGCAGATGGGAGTGTGCACTTTTCTCCATCTCTCTCTCCTTCTGTCTCAATAATTAAAAACAACAACGAAATGTTCATTACAAGGCAGAGTGCCAAAAAGAAAGAAAAACAAAGGGCCAAGATAATCCACAAAGGGACGTGCTTTAGATTTGTAATGGTCTTTTCTTATTTAGCAGATGTAATCATGACTGACATATTTGAAACTTCCTACAAAAGTTTTCAACTCAAACTACAACACAAATTTTTTAAAAATTTCTTTCAAAATATCTTAAATGCATGGCAAATGACCAAAAAGAGAAGAAGGAAAAAAAAAAACCCACACACAAACAAAACAAAACACTGTGAGAAACTAAATAAAAATTGGGGGTAGTCCTGACATTTAGTTTCTAAATCTTTTTTCCTTCTCTAAAAATATACTAAATACTATTTTAAAAACTTGGAAAAAGTACAAATAAACACATATCATCTAAAATTCAAATATAATTATCTATTGCTATCATGCTACTGTATATTTTTCTAGTCTTTTTTCCTTTTAAGACAGTGAGAGAGAGAGAGAGAGAGAGAGAAAGGTCTTCCTTTTGCTGTTGCTTCACCCTCCAATGGCCGCCATAACCGGCGCACTGTGGCTGGCGCACCGCGCTGATCCGAAGGCAGGAGCCAGGTACTTATCCTGGTCTCCCATGGGGTGCAGGGCACAAATACTTGGGCCATCCTGCACTGCACTCCCTGGCCACAGCAGAGAGCTGGCCTGGAAGAGGGGCAACCGGGACAGAATCCGGCGCCCCAACCGGGACTAGAACCCGATGTGCTGGCGCCGCTAGGTGGAGGATTAGCCTAGTGAGCCGCGGCGCCGGCCCAGATATTGTTTTGATAGACACAGTGAATGATTACTGTGGTTAAGCAAACGAACCTACATGTCACCTTTCAGTTACCTCTTTTCTCCTTAATAGCATCTATGTCTACTTCCTTTAAAAAGTTCCAGTAATAAATACAGTATTTTTTTAAAGACTAGCTTTATTTATTTGAAAGGCAGAATTACAGTGAGCGAGAGATTGATTGATCTTCTATCCGCTGGTTCACTTCCCAAATGGCCGCAATGGCTGGAACTGGACGGATCTGAAGCCGGGAGCTGGGAGCTTCCTTGGGGTCTCCGACATGGATGCAGGGACCCAAGAACTTGGGCCATCCTCCACTGCTTTCCCAGAGAGCTAGATCAGAAGTGGAGCAGCCTGGGCTTGAACCGGCACCCACACAGGATGCTGGCACTGCAGGTGGCGGGTGAATACTTGCTATGCCGCAGTGCCAGGCTCATAAATACAGTATTAGTAACAGTACTCTACATGTTGTACATTTGTACATTAGCAAGTATTTAAAATTAGCAAGTTCATTAGTACACATAATTTATATACATAACACGATTTAAAATGTCTATATAATATTCATTTAAGATAAAGTCCATGAATTACCTAAGCAGTCTCCCACTATTGCATGCTCATCTATAATCTGAGGTTTTTATGATGACAATTGTGCTTTATGAATTTAAAACAAAATATGCCAAAAACAATAATTAGGGTTAAGAACAGCTGAAGTACAAATGAACTTAATTTTAAATTTTCCCAGTAGTGAACAAATATCAACGAGAATCAGTCTTTTAAAAATAGATACTAAGATTTAATACAAAAATAGTTTACTCTGAAAACTAAATTAACTTGTTATTTATTCTAACACTTTCTATCACAGTGCTTTGACCACTGATAATAATTATTAATGTGAAAAAATCAACAATACCTGTTGATAGTGAATCACAACCATGATCAAAAAGTTCACCCAAAGGAGAACTGCTATTAGTTCTTCTTGCCTGCTTCCCATCTATAGCATCCAAAGACTGGTAAATGAAAAGGCCACATGCACAAGCAATATATGCCCACAAGGGTGCCTGTGAAATAAAATAAGAAAGGAGAGTATTCATACATATTAGTTACTATGTTTGGTTAATATATTCTTATGTGTGTATATTTTATATCATATCTAGAGAGGTAGTGCTGGTTGCAACCACTGAAGAGAAGATCCGAGTGCTATATAATGCAGAACTTACTGAAACAATTAGGTTTGTAAATTTTAACTACCCGTTTGTAAGGGTGCTCTGGAAGATGCTGGGCAGCTGCTTTGCAGGGATATTATATAAACCTTATCAGAGGCCGGCGCCGCGGCTCACTAGGCTAATCCTCCACCTTGCGGCACCGGCACACCGGGTTCTAGTCCTGGTTGGGGAGCCGGATTCTGTCCCAGTTGCCCCTCTTCCAGGCCAGCTCTCTGCTGTGGCCCGGGAGTGCAGTGGAGGATGGCCCAAGTGCTTGGCCCATGGGAGACCAGGAGAAGCACCTGGCTCCTGGCTTCAGATCAGCGCGGTGTGCTGGCCGCAGAGCGCTGGCCGCAGCAGCCACTGGGGGTTGAACCAACTAAAAAAGAAGACCTTTCTCTCTGTCTCTCTCTCTCACTGTCCACTCTGCCTGTCAAAAACAAAACAAAACAAAACAAAAAACCTTATCAGAGATAAGACTAGGTATCTTCTACAAGATTCCTTTCAACACCTACATTCTAACAGTTGATTAATGAATAATCTACTATAAATTTTCCCAAAGTGAATCCCCAAGATGTTTAAAGGTAATACATGAAAAGAAAATTCTATGCTAACTTCTTATAGGAAATACTGAGTTTGAAATGATTTCTCTACTATAAGACTTCTTCTAGCACTTGCTATTGCAAATGCATACTGTGAAAATCCAAGAGGGATGCATAATATTCTGACATTTTCCAAATTTATTTTAGCATACAAATTATTTTTAAGTGCATCGCTTCATAGGTCCATGGAATAACACTAGCAAAATGATGATCTAGCACAAAGAGTGGTTAGAACATTATTTTTCAAATATTTATAATCACATTTTTAAGGAATAGTTTCTGTTGCCCAGAAGGAAACTGAACCACTGGCAATGAATTTAAATGTTATGTATTAATAAAGGAAAGCTTCTATTTGGTTTGTTATCTTTAAGAATGTAGAATAATGTCCAGTTTATGGAAAAAATTATAATCCCAAGGCATTTTCTATTATCGGCTATCAAGTTATACTGTGAGTATTAAACACTCAAAAGTGTAAATAATCTTCAGTATATTCTGTGCTGCAAAAGGTTTTCCCTCTCAGAGATCTGTTTAATTGAGGGTTTTTTTTTTTTAATAAAGAGAATCTCTTTTTTTTAGATTTTATTTATTTATATATTTGAGAGGTAGTTAGACAGAGAGAAGTTCTTCCATCCTCTGGTTCACTTCCCAAATGGCCACAATGGCCGGAGCTGGGCAGATCCAAATCCAGAAGCCAGGAGCTTCTTTGGGGTCTCCCATGTGGATACAGGGGTCCAAGCACTTGGGACATTTCCACTGCTTTCCCAGGCCACAGCAAAGAGCTGATTTGGTAGAAGAGCAACCGAGACACAAACCATGCCCATATGGGATGCAGGTGCCACAGGTGGGAGATTAGCATATTATGCCACAGTGCTGGCCCCTAGTATTGAGTTATTAAGAGTTCTATATTTTAGACTATTAAAAGAACCATAATACATATCTCCCTTAACCCAGAGTTACAAACCCTGAAATCAATAGCCATGGCTTATATAACCCTACTTTACATGTCAATATATTGAGCTGGGTAATTAGTTTTATCGACCTAAGAACCCTCTCTTCTGGACTTTTGATCTATGGTTTTTAGCTCCTAAAGGAATACAGTAACTCTCTAGAGGGGTGCTGTCCTATACAGTGTCACTGGCCATGTATAACTATTTTAATGAATTACATAAAATTAAAAATTCAGTTCCTCAGTTGCACTAGGCACATTTCAAATTCACAACTGCCACATGCGCCTGGGCCTACCAAACTGGATCACGTGGACGTGGAATAGTCCTGTCATCACCAAAAGTCCTACTGAATAGCTCTGCTCTGGAGAGCTAGAAAGCTAGGGATTTCCCAGGGTTTAAAATTAGCATGTTAATGGGGGTATAGTGTTACTCTAGAACAGACACAATTTAAACTTAGCACACAATCCTAGAAAATAGCAAAAATAATATTATATACATAAAACAGAGAAAGTAAAGCTTTCTTCTCTTTGGATTTTCCTTACTTCCTGTGAACCTGTAGAACACACAACTAACATTTATATACTTTTTCTGTGGCCCATAATTTCATACATCTTAGAGATATTTTAAGAATGGCTTATAATTCAAGAATTAGAATGGTTTCAGCTGGGTTAAGAGTCTGGGAGAGACACTGAAGGAAGGAACTCATGAATCAGTCAGGAAATCATGACAATTTGATAGGTGAGTGGGGAAGAACTGGCACCAGCAAATAATCTCATCACAGTCTGGCAATTATCCATCTTGCAAAACCCTTTAGAGATTTTCTTGTGTTAGTTGACTTAGATAAGAAATGCTAAGGGTTTTATCGAACTTTTGAAACACAACTGAAAGATTCACATACATATGTATTTATTAATATATGTAAGGCTACTTCAAAAAGCTCACAGAAGTATTTTTGAATTCTATGCATAGCTTTTTTATAATACACATTTTCCATGAACTTTTTGATGCCCACTCTTGTCTATATGCTGCTGGTGTCAGAGTAATTTTTTTTGTGGCAGGGGGTGGGGGAGAAAACATCAAAAAATTATTAAACTCTTATGTCTGAGAGGTACTGGAGAAGAGGTAGGAAGGAAGAGAACACAAAAAAAGGGAAGTCTTAACTTTTTCTTTCAGACTTTTCTTTGAATTTTACAGTAATTTTTCCCTTCCCCTTTTTAATGTCAGTACCAATTAACTGGCCAATGTGCCATTTTAATTTTCTTTGGTAAAAGAACTCCACAAGGTATTTTTTAGTGAGATAAATCATATAAAAACAAAGACAAATGAATGTTCAAACACAAAACTTTCATGATCAGATTACAAAAATGTATTTAATTTGACAAAATTCTTATTGGTAATGGCACGGTTCAGTTCTGGTTTTTACCAACTTCCTTCATCTGTCTTATATTAATATACAAGTATGCTGGGGCCAGTGTTGTGGTGCAGGAGGTTAAGCCTCTGCTTGAAGCATCAGCATCCCATATAGGAGCACCAGTTCCAGTCCTGGCTGCCCTGCTTCCAATCCAACTTCCTGCTAATGTGCTTGGGAAGGCAGAGGATGGTCTAAGTCCCGGGCCCCTGACACTTACGTGGGAGAACAGGATGGAGTCCAGTTTCAGATGGTCCTAGTTTCAGTCTGGCCCAGACCTGGCTCTTGTGGCCATTTGTGGAGTGAGCCAATACAAGATAAATTACAAATGAACTTATGATACTAAAACTAAAGTTACTAGCTGATAATGTTTATATGTTAGTAACAAATACATCAGGGAAATTTTGGTACTCCATATAAAAAGAGAGGAATACATTTCTACTTAGAAATTTGAAAACTAAGAACTAGCTCATTTTTCTTTATCGACTAGATGTTTGCTTTCTCTAACAACAACAATGACAAAAACCTAGTGAAATCATTACTAACTTTTCTTTTCTACTAGAAAGACTGGTATCTGAAACTTTGACCCATTAAAAAGAAAAAAGTAACAGAAAAAGGTATGTGTACACATGAAACTTCAGTATCACCATGGTATAAGGTCCAAAAGAATTAGCGATCACTGATGAATGGAAATTTGCCCGAGTTATAAATTTATTATATCCTTTGACTCCAAAATGATAAAAAATAAGAAATTCAATAATGACTGAGATGAATTTATGATTCCATATACTATGTATTATTAGAGAAAGAAACGGAGGAAAGAGTTTATGAGAAAGAATATATACTTAATCTTTGTGACCAGGAAAATGACCTACCATTTATTAAACATTATGTGCTATGCACCCTGAATATATTAATATTTAATCCTCATAATGATATAAAATGAGATTTAAAGAGATAAAGTATGATTTAGAAAATTTACATACCTTACTGAAGATCCTATTACAGAATCCTATTATAGAGGACAGTCATGACCTATTTTAATGCATTCTGATCTGAGCCTAACAAGGATTTCTACCATGCAGCTATAAATGCATCCAGGTGTATTTGTAGGACATTATGTTCCCTTGCTTAGTGCCAAACAGTGGCTCAGTCATATTCCACCTTGATTCGTCTCAGCAGAAATTCTGAAAGGTTCCCTGTGAACAGAGCAGTTCCCAATCTGGAACTCTCTCGGAATGATAAATTCTAGGGTTATTCCAACAATCAAACTTTAGAACAGAAGTCACAGAAAAGTATAATAGAGGAACACAGAACTTGACATATTTGGGTGTTCAGGAAATGACTATTAGTGGCCGAACCACCTTTGAACATGCTTTCTCTCCCAGATCCTCACTGTTGAACTAGCTTAGGACTACCAGAGGGCTTCTACTGCAACTGGTCCATCTCCCTGCTCTATTACAGCTCTAAAGAGAAGCAAACTCCTCTGGACACGGCAGTTAGGGCCTCAGGTAAGCTCCAGGGGAGCAGTCCAAAGGCCATGTGATAAAGGATACCAGCACATATTTAAACAATCATGATACTTTTTGTTTGTGTCCTGATTGAGGTACAGCATGATAGTTAAGAAGATGAAGGAAAATCAGATATACATACAATCTGTATGAACTATATTTGTATAGTAAAAGAGGAATTAAATTAATTCAAGGGTGGAGGGAAATGAGCACTTGCAAGAAGATAAAAGTTATATTTTTTTTAAGCTGTGACACTCAACAGTCATTAACTGTAAAGATATATTATAGAAAGAAAAGAATTGATGAATATAGAAAAGGATAGAAGTTTGGATGGCAGTAAATTTTTCCCAAAGGACAAATCATCTGAAAACAATACTTAAAATAATTACTTCAAGCTTAAAAAAAGAAATGTTATGTTACTATGATTCCATACAGTTCAGTCATTTTATCATCTTTGGTTGAAGAACATTTTCTATTTTTTTGAGCAACCCGTGACTGATTATTCTGATTAATATAGGCATCATAAATATTTCAGATTCTCATCTACCAAACTATCTTAGTTCACTTTTTGACAGGGAAATAAACATTACTTCAACTTATTATGGTGAAGAGTAAATTTGTTTTGGTTTTGGAAGGCATTGAAATTTAGTGATTTTTGCTTTTGAAGTCTAATTAGCCATAGTATATAAAGTGGTTGGTGTTCAAGAGCTTTACACGGTGTGCATGGTAATTTCAAATAGCTGACAAATACATGTCAGAATTTCTTATCTTTCATTAAAATGATCCCCCAAATCCCAATTACAATGTTACTGGTGTATAACAAATGTTAGTATCTCTTTTTAAGAATTTGCTCTTACCTGCTCTGTAGCTGTAGGGCAATAGAAGACTAATAAAATAGTTGTACAGATATTTATTGACAGTCCAATGATGGTGATGAGATTTGGGGCAATCCAAGAAGGAACTCTTCCAACTAGCCATTCCCAATACCCTTGCATTAAGGGCTCAAGCAGGGACCGTCCTGCACTCTGATATCTGTGTTCTTCCAGCCGCTTCAATTGGTGTCTTGACAGTGGTGGTGTGGGTAACTGAAATAACTTATTTAATATACATCCTGTAGTACTCATATGCCCAAAGCCCACAGGGGACTCTGGGTGAGAATCTCCACATCGTTTCCTTGTTGACCGATGCCCACTCATGGATCTTGGTTTTCTTTTATTTTGGAGATAGTAATTTATCTTTTTTTTTTTTTTAAACAACTTTTATGGCTTGTGTTATCTGGGGAAAAAAAAGAGTACATTTATGAGCCACTTTTTTTTTTCATTAGTATCAGCTTACTAACAGAATAACAAATATCACACTGGAATCAGAAAATGAGGGACTTCATTTTAGTTCTAGCTTATTCAAAGTGTATAACCCCACTCCTAAGTGAAAAAATATTATGGGACTTTAATATGCTTCCTGTTACTTTACAGTTTATATGACTTCAAACATTTTTTTCTGATCTCACACTGCTTTCAATAATGTTACAGAACAAATGTCAGAAACAATCTAAGCATGCCACACAGATGAATTTTGACCTTCCCAGGCTAGCAAATTACTACTAATATTGGAGGAATGACTTGAATGAAATGGGTTTAAAATTAGATTTCTATCTAATGATAAAGCTAACACTCAGCATTTATTTTATATCAAACACTTTAATTACACACACACACACACACACAGACTCATTTAATTCTCACACTGACCCTAGAAACCAGGGGCTATTAATTAGCTCCATCTTTACAGAAAACGAAATTAAGACATAGTGAGACAAATTAACATGCCCAAATCACATGGCTGGTAAATGGTGTTCAAACAAACATACTGTTTCTGTTTAAACTAAATCAAAAGATAAAAGCATATTAGTGAGAAGGGCTACAGATGGAATTCTAAGTGGCGGTAAACTACAGTGAAAAAAATGAACTATAAGAAGACAGTAGCTACGTGTCAGCAGGGTGACATGATGAACTGACAAAGTGCAAATGGTACACTGAGGGATGACTATTAATAAAGGATCTTGAGCTTGCTAATCCCAGAAGTTTTTGGACTTGATTTAGAAAAATGATTAGGAATGATCCAATTACTACAAGTAATTAAGCAGAATAATAAGATAATTACAAGAGTTTTTCCAAGATTAACAGAGTAGCTGCAGATAGTCATTAGAATGGATAAAGTAGTGAGAACAATTAAAAATTAGTACAGTGATTTCAGCTGTTTGAAATGGTGGCCACCACTGGTGAGAGCGGTGGTAAAACAGAAACAGTCAAGTCTAGGAGAAATTTTTATTTAGAAGGAAGAACCAGCATAAAGTGTTGATATGAGAGGAGCAGAAAGGAAAATGAGCCAGCACTGGGGACTAGTAGTACTGCTGTCAACAGGGAAAGCTGGAAAGAAAAATCAGTTCACTATATTTTGACTTTTGAGATGTGGATGTTAAAGGGCAACTGGGGATGAGGGAAGGGAGGGAAGACACACATGCAGTTTTTAGTACAGATGCTTTAGAGAAAAGCAAAAGACTGGAATTCGAGTAAGAGATGAACATTTTAAGTCATCAAGTTAGAAGCTAATGTCCAGCTAAAGACTAGAATGGTTTTGGAAGTGATTAAATATGGAAAGAAAAAGAATAAAGAATCTTATGGGAAGTCCACAGTAACAGGAGTAAGAGAAATCAAAAGATTACAACAACAATAACAACAAAACAACCATAACAGAATTAAAGAGAACTGGCATTGAACCAGAAAAGGTACACTTAATTCTTCTGGTTGAAAACTCTACAAAAAGCAATATAAAATTCCCAGAAATGGTATACCATGGGAATACAGAATGTGATATAGGGCCTAGAATATCTTAACAATGGATCTGTTATGAAAATATATCCTGTTGTCCTTATCAAAATTCAGTTTAGTCTGCTTTGGTAGAGTGGTCTTGAGAGTAGCAGGTTGCACCCTGTCCCAGGTGGAGGGCAGGGCCAGATAAGTCCAGTGGTGAGAGTTGGGGGCATGCAGCTCCTGAAATGTATTGGGTCAGGCTGACACCTGAAAGCAGCTGTTAAGCTGACTGGCACCAGGTCACTGCTGCAGAAACAAGGACCTAGGCCACACAGGCACCTTGGGAGGCAGGGCACAGGGTCACCATGGCCTGGATGGACATTTGGACATAATGTTGGATTACACAGATACCAGGAGTTCTTCCCTGTATCTCCATAAATACATCCCCAAATTTCACTGTCACTAATGACCAAAGGTTGCATGTAAAACCTCTGTCAATTACATATCTCAACATCTGTTTTAGATGTTGAATCATTGCAGTCATGTTAATTTTCCTAAAAAATTTTTCAAAAATCTCAAAATAATCAGTGTTACAATATAACCAACTCACGTGTTATGAAACAAAAGTATTTAATATTTCAAACCAAGAAAGGAAATCAAAGCTAATTTCTACCATTTCAAATAATTCTTCCACACAGATATACCACAAAGTTCTTGATTAAAACTGTTTTTACACAATGTTAATATAATGTTAAATAACTGGTGACAAGATTATGAGATTAAGACAGATCAAAAAACACCACCAAAACACTTAGCTTCCCAGTGGCCAGATTTTCTATGGCCAAATTGAATGATGCATTTCCAAAATTGGGAAGCTACAATCAACTCTGATGGATTTCCACTTAAAATGGGAACAAAGTTTAGTCAACTCCATTTATATTTGATTGTTGCAGTATTCCATTCTCCTACCACTAACAAAAGGAGGTGCTATGTTGAGGGTGTTTGTCGGCTTTTGGCACTAAACAGCTACAAGCAACTGATCTTAATGGTTTTAAGTTTGAGCATTTGGCAGGACTAGTATAAACTGATACTTTCCTTGTGAGTTTTTCCCTACTGTGACCTAGATTCTTTTTTTAACCTTCAATTTCTCTTTTAGAAAAATCTACATTTTGACAAACTTATAGATCTTGTCATTATATAACACATACATGAAAAGAGTCAGTTTTTGAAGGTTTTCTTTGGCAACAGTTCAATTAGTCAACATTGTCTCCCAAGAGGTTATTAGCAACAACATTGCAAATGTAAATTCAGATACATGTAGCACCTACCACACCATGGTGACTTTATGTTCCCCACATAGCAGGGAACATTTTCCATAAACTTTCTCGAGTTCCCTCATACAAATAGCCATAAAAGTTGCTGTTGCTGACACAAATTCATCTCCACTCTTCTTTTCTCCAATTACATCTAAGACTTGGTGGTTTTTTGCCATGAGAATCATTTCAAAGAGGAACTTCTGAATTTTTAGCAAATGAAAAGCAAGCATACCTCAAGGGAGTAGGATAAGGTTCCTGGGTACAATAGGAAGATTAGCAATAAGAAGAGAAGGGAAAAGGATGTGAGGTGAAAATATGGAAATGAGATAAAAATATTACGAAAGTTATCTTAGCCACTTGAGTATGAAGTCAGTTCTGTGCCCATAAGTGTGAGCAGAAAATGTCTTTTATCACAGGACAAAAAACTACATTTTAGCAAGCAAAAAATTAAAATTATTGCTAGCTAGTCTAGAAACCTAGCCACCAGTTTTAACAGTTTTTATAAGAAAATGGATTCCAAGTTCCAAATGCATTCAGCCACTGTGATTGTAATAAATACGACACACATGGTCCTAGTTCTTGTGCCCAGAGGAAAAAGAATTATAAACCAGTAAATATGCAAATAACATTACACATTGTGATGGGTGCGATGAGGAAAGCAAAATGCTAAGCTAGAAAATAGGGGTACACATTTTGGATAGGATTGTTGAAGTCTCTGAGAAACTGAGGAAAAGAAGGAGTCAGCAGTTTAGAGAACAGCAGGAAGAATAAAGAAAATGAAGCAAGACCTGAGGCAAGAAACTACTTGTCAAGACAAGAGAGATCTGAGAGATCATTGTGCCTGGGCAGGAGTAAACCAGGTGGAAAAGTTTCAAGAGTAACACAACCCTGTGGTTTAGATTATGACAGAGTTTTTATTCTGATGTGATGGAAAGCCACAAATGGCCTTATAAAGAATGCTGTAAGTTTGGAGCATGGTGCATTTGTTAACTGAGAATACATTTTCATAAATCATAAATGTTAATATATTTTTAAAACATTTATTTATTTGAAAGGCAGAGTTGCAGAGAGAGAGATATCTTCCATTCACTGGTTCACTCCCTAAATGCCCATAACAGCAAGGACCCGGCCAGACAAACCAGGAGCCAGGAACTCCGTTTGGTTCTCCCACAGGGGTAGCAGGGACCCAAGTATTTGGGCCATCATCTGCTGCCTTCCCAGGTATATTAGAAGGAAGCTAGACAAGAGATGGAGGTGCCAGTACAGGAAGTGGCACTCTGATATTACAGAGTTGGTGTCCTCAGTGGTGGCCTAATCCACTGTAGCACAACACCCACCTCAGTTAAAATTTTTAAGAAGTATTTATTTTTTTCATTTGAAAGAGAGAGACAGAATGAATGAATATAGCACATGCTTCCATCTAAGGCTGGGGCAGGCTATAAAGCCTAGTACTCAATCCAGGTTTCCCACATGGGAGGCAGGGACTGAACTATTTGAGTCATCACCTGCTGCCTCCCAGGATGCACACTGGCAGGAAGCAGGAATTGGAGGCAGAGTCAGGATTTGAATGCAGTCAAATCCATGATTCCGGATGTAGGCATCACAACAGATTAACCACTCTGCCAAATGCCAATATCAAAGTTAATAGTTAAACTGTAAAAATAATTCCCACCACCTCTAATTCAGTTTATGATAACAATGATCATAATCTGATAGCTACTGTAGCCTTTTCTCTTAGTAAGTAAATTCCTCTCTTCTACTAACCTGGCTCTACTGTACTCTGCTCCCTTCACAACGTTTCATTTACCACTCTTTGAACTGTTTTTTGTTTGCTAACTGTTTTTTGGCGGGGGTTTGTCTTTCTCCACACTTTTCTGTAAGCTTCATGAGTGCAAGGGCCATGCCAGTCTCATTAACATTCTTTTCCCCAAATCCCACACCATACTTAACACTAAGTAGTTAATCAGTACTTACTGAACAATGAACAAATATGATTCATCTAGTATTTAATCAGCATTTAGTTGTTCTAGATCTTGAGGAAAAAGATTGAAATATGTCATTTCATACTCTCAGGAAAACCAAAAGATGGAGGGTAGTCTTGTAAATACCCTCCGATACAATACACTGTCAACAAACTGTTTTGTGAGTCCAAAGAAGACGACATATGGTCTGACAAAGAATTTTCTTTGTGCAGGCATCCACAGTTATGTGAAAAGTCCAGGATAAGTACAAAAATATAATCAGAGGTCATTTCATGAGTACATCTACTAAAATTACACACATGTAGGCTTTAAAAAGTTTATCATATAGAACATCTGCACAATAGCAGCTGAGGATAAGGGAATACTGCTGACTTTATTCCTTCCTGGACTTCAGCACAGGGAATACCTGACAGTATTTCACAAGCTTCACATTAAAAAAAAATAAAATAAAGTCCAACTGTCGAACAGAGCATAAGGTAAGTTTACACAACATCCAACCTGCTGTTTCAAATTCCAGAATTCCCATCCTCCCACCCCGTGTCTGAGGGTGCCAAGTTTTGATCTGCACTGATTCAGCACTATGTTTGCAGTCCTTTCACAGGCAACTGGGGACTAAACAGCCCTTATGGCACCGCCAAATGAAAATACTAAAGGCTCACACTATTAGGGAGGCTGAGCAAATTGTAAAGAACCAGGAAGGAAAGGAAGAAAGAAAGAAGGAAAGAAAAAACTAGGGGGATCACAGGATCAAGTGCAGCATTATTTAACAAGTCATATATACAGCAAGTTCCCCCAAACAAAACCCTTTTCAACAGAATTGAAATGCACTGTGTAACACAACGCAGATCTAGAGTTTTGGTGAAATGACATCTTGGCACTCCTTAAAAAAGGAAGTAACAAGTCTCCTCTAAAGAAAATGAGCAAACACTTGTCATTTCTTGAACGGAAGGGTCATGAGGACAAGTTGTACAAGGGGACTTTTAGCTTTCTCAGCACAGAACTAACACGCAGTACAAGGCTTTCACTTCAACTCTGGGCTTCATGGGAACGCGAGTCGTTCTACACTGGTAATCCACTAACTGCCCTTACCACAGTCTAACTTGTGTTTCAAGTCACTCAATTCAAAACACACCGGCTGAACCCATCCCTACTCATCTGAGAGTAGGGGCTAGACCTGCTCTTTGACTACATCCACATAAGAACACTAGTACTTGCAGAAAGACAGCCGTGCACACCCCTTCTTCAGTAAAGTAAAACCACATACCCAACACCAGTGCTGCAAAATGGCCAAAATGACACAAAACTGCCCGGCATCGCATTGAAGGAAACAAGCCAAACACGCCTAAATGTAAAGTCTGGTCCCATTCATCCGGTGTTCCCGGGAACCCTGGCAAACACTTGGAGCAACCCTCCTGTTCTCCTTCCAAGAATCCTGGGCAGCACTGGCTGAAATTTCCAGAAAAGTTGCTGACCACGACGCGAGGCCCCGCCACGCCACATCGGCACCCCTTTCAACGGGAAAATCAACCTGGGAGAGGATGCCACACGGTCTGTGGACTTGGCAGCAGCCGGGCGGGAGGGTGTGGACCCGACAGGCAAGGTCGGCTCCGCGCGGGCAGCGCCCGCAGCCCTCCGCCGCCCAGCGCGGGCCCGCCGCGCTCCTCCTCACCTCGACCTCCGCTCCTCACGGCCGCCCCGGAGGCCCGTGCTCTGCCGCCTCAGTCTCCACCGGGGGCCAGAGGGGCACTCGACCCTCGCCCTCCCCACAACCCCGCGCGCGAGGCCACCCTGTTCGAGGAAGAAGGACGGCGTTCGCCCGCCTCGCGCAAGTCCGTACACAGCTACAGCCTAATGCCCCACCCCAGAGCATCCAGCCCTCGCCACACTCCTCCCTGGAGACGTGTCCCCCACCACGTCCTTCGCTCCCCGGCCGTCCTCCTAACACCGAGCCCCGCAGTCTTACCCCGACCCCCACAAGCACACCCCCAGGAATATCAACTCCGACTTCGCTCCACTGGGTGACTCTGATCCGCGGCAGCACGTTCACGACAGTTTCGCGATAGCCGTAAAGGGAAACTGGCTCGGAGGAAGCGGCGGCGCGGGCGCGTTCCTCAGTGTGGTGAGCGCGCCCAGGGCTGGCCTGGCCGTTCGGGAGCGCGCCCCAGTGCCCCGCCCTGCCCCTTGAGCTCCGGGAAGGCTTCGGAGCCTCCGCCTGTCCTGGCAGGGTCAGCCAGGTAAGGTAGGCTCAGAGGAGGGTGGAAGGAGGAACAGGTCGGGCGCCTGGGGCCCGCGCGCTCGCTCTAGAGGCCACGTCACTGGGTGGCATCCGACGGGTCGGGGAAGTGGGCGCAGCCTGGTGCCCCTCTCGCCGTGGCGCGCGCACGCGGGTTTGCCTGCCTCCAGGGCGACGCGGCTGGGCGCCGCAGAGGGCCCGAGGGGGCTGAAGCGGCTCCCGGGCTCCGGGGCACCCAGGGGCGGGGGAGAGCGCAGGATGTGGTTTGGTGTCCGTTCCGCGGTTTTGTTGTCCTCCTGTGTCGTCCTCCCCACGCTCCGCGTGCCCGAGTTGGTGCCCAAGCTCAGCTCCCGCATCTTTCCCTGGCCCCGGGCAAAGCCGAGCCGAGGTCTTTGCTCCAGTGCTTCACCTTGCTAAATAATTCTTCTGGTTTTGTTTGAGCGGCCCCCCAGAACCTGCGGCTTAGTCCCCCAAAAGTTTAATGATTGAGTGAGCGTCCTGTAGTTACTCCTGGGTTCAGGTACCTTGGTGGTGGGGGCAGGGAGACGTTTGAAATTGAGATCCGCGATGACCTTGTGTTTACTGTAAGCTTAGTCTAGTACGTAGAATTCTGTTGCTGGGAGTAGGCCCAAGAAAGGAAATTGCTATTCCCGAGTGATCTCGCAACGTGCTTTATTTGGAAAACACAGGAAATGCACCATAGCAATAATTTTTTCGGTTTTCCCAAATTTTAATTGGTAAATAATCACCCAAATACAACTGTGATTTGTATTGCATCATGAAATCTCTCCATTTGACATTTGATGTAGCTTATAAAATGATATCTAGACTTCTAGATTAACCATTAGAGAACGGTATATTTGTCACGAGGACAAGTTAGAGTTAAGAAAAATAACCTTTTTTTTTTTTTTTCCTGTTATGCTTTGCTTTGGGACGATGCTTCTGTGTCATTCTGAAAGAAGCCTAAGACATTGTGTAAGTTTGGAACATCCAGAATTTCCTTCCTCATTTCAGTCGTTCATCTCTTAACCTTCTGAGGAATGCCTTATTGCATGATTTCGTCACTGTGGGAATATCACAGAGTGTACTTAGGTGAACCTCGACAGTAGGTTCCATCCCTGGATGCAATCCAGAGACTCAGTGAACATAAGATATATGTATACTGTTTGATGCTACAGTTTTTTTCTTTTAAAGACTTATTTGAAAGGTAAATTAACAGAGATCTTCCATCTTCTGGTTCATTCCCCAAATGTCCACAACATCCCAGCTGGGTGAGACTGAACCCTGGAGCCAGGAACTGCATCTTAGTTTCCTGTGTGGGTGGCAGGGACCTAAATACTTGGGCCATCAACTTCTGCCCTCCCAGGCACGTTAGCAGGAAGCTAGATCAGAAGTGGAGGAACCTGGACTTCACTCTGCATTCTTTTTTTTTTTTTTTTTTAAAGATTTATTTTATTTATTTGAAAGAGTTACAGAGAGAGGTAGAGTCAGAGAGAGAGGTCGTCCATCCGCTGGTTCACTCCCCAATTGGCTGCAATGGTCGGAGCTGTGCCGATCCGAAGCCAGGAGCCAGGAGCTTCCTCTGGGTCTCCCACATGGGTGCAGGGGCCCAAGGACTTGGGCCATCTTCTACTGCTTTCCCAGGCCACGGCAGAGAGCTGGATTGGAAGTGGAGCAGCCGGGACTAGAACGTGCTGGTGCTTTAGGCCAGGGTGTTAACCCGCTGTGCCACAGCGCCAGCCCCTTCACTCTGCATTCTGATATGGGATATGGGCATCCCAAGCTGTGGCTTAACCCTCTGTTCCACCACACCCACTCCTACACTTCTGTGTTTTTCTTAGCAAAAGGAGTACACTCTAAAAATAAGGATAGAAAGAATACTACAGTAGTACATAAGCCAGTAACATGGCCATTTGTTATTGTAATATATTGTGTATTGCACATAATTGTGTTTCTGTTCTTTATTGTACTACTGGCAGCACAGTAGGTTTGTTTACACAAGCATTGCCACAGACTTGTGAGTATTGTGTTGTGCTAGGACATTGTGATGGCTGCAACATCGCTAGGTGATAGGGAATTTTTCAGTTCATTGTAATCCATGGGAGTACTGTTTATATTCAGGTGTGAGCTGTTATTGACGGAAATGTCATTGTGCTATGCCTATTTCTTAGCAGTCACTGCTTGGGGAGACAGTTTAGTGGCATTCAGATATCTATGAAAAAATTTATAACTGCAGCTTTCATTCCTGGAACTTCAAAGAAAGCAGGGAAGATAGGTGAGATGCAAGACTTTTTTTTTTTTATCTCTTACTGCTGTAGGAAGTTTATTCTTGCATATTTTTCAGGTATTTTAGAAAGTTTCTTAAATTATTAACCATTAAAATTCTGCTGGGTTGGCAATTACACAGCCATGCTTTCAGCTTTCTAAGTTGCCAGTCTATGGGCAGTTAATTAGTTATTTTCCTCACTTAGGTCATGCACTTTTCTTAATTGTTGTTGTCAAATTTCAAGCCCTGCTTCTCTTCTGAATTGTCGGTATAAACAATTGGAACCTTCACAGCCTAAGGAAATGTGAATCTAATGTAGTTTACACCTAGAAAGAATTCATACATAGCAGTCCTGTCCCATACCCATGGCTAGTGAAATTACTGGACAGAATTAATAAACAGGCTATCGCTAGCACTGTAATGTGCTTATGTTCCATTCTGTTCTACCCTCTTTTGAGAGTCTGACTATTTTACAAGTCAGAACGCTGTAACTTAGAAGCTAAGTGACTTGCCTGAAATCACATTTGTACAGCTGGGAAGTGGTAAAGCTAGGGTTTGCACTTAGCTGAACCTGATCTCATAGTTGTGTTCTTTCCATTACATCACATGGAAGTTAATGCCTTATTTTGCTTAAAAATAAAAAATAAGCTATCATTCTTTCCTCATTTTTGTGTCTTTCTATTGAGGAAACCAGGAGTTTTTCCTTTTATTTGTTCTTTTTGAGGCCATGAAAGCTGTCATATGTGAGAAAGGACAATAATCATGTAATTTCAGATGATATAAAACATTGAAAAAAAACCAGGTACTAATTCTTTAAAGAAAAATCACCTGTTAATCATGCTATTGCTTAGTGTTCTGCTCATGGACAATACTGGTATGCTGATTTGAAATTGATACTTAAAATCATAGATTGAAACTACCTCTTATTATCTTTGTGTGTGGATTTCAGGATTTATAAAAGACACAGGTTTGGACGGTTCTGAAGATTGAAATTCTTTGCATTTCTACAACAGGTAATTCATTCTTTACATTCTAAAAGAGAACAAATATTTACTGACCACTATGATACTACCTTACATATATTATTTCATGTACTCCCTGAATAAACCTCTGTAAAGCAGGTATTATTTTAGTTGGTTTGACAGAGAATTCTAGAAGCTACTATTTATTTTTTTATTTTTTTTGACAGGCAGAGTTAGAGAGAGAGAGAGAGACAGAGAGAAAGGTCTTCCTTTTCTATTGGTTCACCCCCCAAATGGCCACTATGGCCAGCACGCTGTGCCTGTCTGAAGCCAGGAGCCAGGTGCTTCCTCCTGGTCTCCGACCCAAGCACTTGGGCCATCCTCCACTTCCTTCCCGGACCACAGTAGAGAGCTGGACTGGAAGAGGAGCAACTGGGACAGAATCCGGTGCCCCAACTGGGACTAGAACCCAGGGTGCTGACGCCACAGGTGGAGGATTAGCCAAGTGAGCCACGGTGCGGGCCTACAATTTGTTTTGCATCAGCGGTGTGTCAGGGTCTTTGCCTGTGCTATCAGTTCTACCCGTGCAATAACTCTCTAGCACAAGTCAATGGAACTTCTCCACAATTAGGAAATGTCCAGTATTATTACTGCCTCCTAGACACCTATGGCTTTAGACATTTGAAATGTGACTGATATGATTGAGAAACTGAACATTTTAATTATTTAGTTTTAATCAATTGAAATTTTAATGTGGATGGCTTCATGTTGCTGGTGGCTGCTGTTA
The DNA here is from genome assembly GCF_964237555.1 of Oryctolagus cuniculus. NCBI lineage: Eukaryota > Metazoa > Chordata > Mammalia > Lagomorpha > Leporidae > Oryctolagus > Oryctolagus cuniculus. Next base: position 59,173,103 of record NC_091438.1, read on the forward strand.
TGGACAATGTGGCCTGTACTGATAATATTATTCCCATTTTTCAAAGGAGAGACTGGTTCAGAGCAGTTTTGAAGCTTGCCTAAGGTCACATGATTTTATTTAAAAAGTTTTGAGGAGAATTCTTTAGGAGTGATAACTTGGCAAGGGAGTTAGAATGGATGAAGGGGTAGGAAAAAAAAAAAAACAACAGGTAGGCCTAGAGAATTGAGGATCTGAATCTAGTGCTTACTGTGTGAACTGGGAGGAAGGGTGTTTACAAATGACGTAGAGAAGTAGAATGGCCATCACTTAATGACAGTGCCTGAGAACTTCGAAGGAGAAAATGAACCCAAAGTTATTCTGAGGTCTTCGTATCTGGTTAACCTGGAAAAATGTGATAGTGCTGCTCACTGAAATAGAAAAGACTGTATTTGGTTGTTCATTCAACACATCCTGAGCAAGTATGAGATTTAGGGTTCTGTGCTCTGCTTGGTAGACAAGTGGAATCCTTTAACAAGTGTTTTAGTCACTTAAGCCGCCCTCCTAAATTTTCATATTGTACAAGATAATAAACTAACAGATGTGCAAATCAAGTATTGTGAGAGGAAGGGGTGTCTGTTTCCAGACACAAAGGGATTAGGGAAGGTTATATATGGAAGACAGAATTTGAGCACAGTTTTGAAAAATAGGGTGGATTTAGACATGAAAAAACAGTAAAAGTGGGAGCAGGTTATATTTTTAGCAATGGGGTGGACAAAATATTTTGAAAAATCACTTTACCCAAAGCACCTGAATGCTAAATAAATTTCATTATCCTTTAAAATTCTTAACAGATCTCTGTGGAAAAGAAACAGAGATTCCCCATGGCTAAAATGTCAGAGACAACTGAAACCAGACAAGTCTCTTGTGAGGGTATCTGGCTGAGAGCGGAATAAAGTATGACTGGGAATAGGCGCTAGGCTCCCCCTGCTCCCTCTGCACGGTGGAGAAAAAGCATTACTCCTGTGACCTCCCAAATACGCAACTCCAGCAGGCCCCATTCACGTGGCAGTTTGTGTAAATGGTGCCTGTGTTTCACTAGCTGACATTTTCACAGAATAAAATGTAAAAATTTCCTCTTACAGTTGTACAATTTGTGGCCTTGGAGAACTGCCTCCCCACAAATTTACCCAGGTTCCTCAAAAGTCTGCACATTCAGTAAAGGGTGGGCCAGAAAAATGTCTCCCACCTGGCTAAAAGCGATCACAAAGGAATTTATTCATTTTCCCATCACTCCAGATGGGAGAGTAAAAACACCACTTGAAAACTTGTAACTCTAAGGTTTGCTACCACTCAGGTTCAAGGTCCAAATTTATGTATTTATGTAATATAAAACCTAGAAGCCAAGAAATTCATGTAAACTTGGTAATGTGCCAGAGTGCCTGCCAAAAATAAACATAGACCCCCTCTGGGATGATTTTGCCTTAGTTTAAGCCTCGTAGAGAATTCCCAGAAGAAAATGATCCACTTACAAACTCACAGTTGAGAACTATGAAATACATATGGGAGGGTCAGTCATACCAACAAATAATGGAATTAGGATTTTAGATAGGAATTGTCAGAAATATAGATGAATATTTAAGGACATAAAAGAAAAAACCTAAAGATCTTGACATAATTCAAAATATATATAAATTGAGAATTATTGTCCTAGAAACCTGTGTAGGAGAAAATACCTATAGAATCTTAGCAAGGAATTGTCAGGTTAACTAAGTAGATGAATAAAAAAAATGTTGATGGGATGTTAAGGCCCACAAGGGAAAACATTCAGAAATGAGTTAATGATAATGTGGGTAGGAAATTACCCAAATCAAGCCTACAATGATGACTTTAGGGGCAAAGGAAAAGAATCTTATTTAGCAACATGTAAGTAATGTATGAATTTAGCAACAAGTCAGATGTGTGGAGCAAGTGACAAATACAAGTGAAAATCGCTGAGATTTCATTATTTAGGTCAGTCTGAAAAGAGGAAGCTGAGTATAGTGGAAGATTGTAGAGAATGAGAGCTGTAAGTATATTCACAAAGTTAATTGGAAGTACTGAATTTTTTACGTGCTCAAGCTATGAGAACATACTTCTAAACATGAAATTGTTCTAACATGCGTAGGAGTAGTTTCTTTGAATTTGAAAGTATTTCTATATTTTTAGAAATAAAATTTAAAAAAGTAAATGTAAAGAGAACAGATTTCATATATTTTGTAGGTATAATTCTGAGAAGATATTATAACTTCTCTCCTTCCCTCTGTCCTTCCCTCAAACCCTCTCCTTCCTTCCTTCCTTCCTTTTTTTTCTTTAATTTTTGCGAAAACATAAGTTTCAGTCCACTCTATAATCACAGGCTTAATGTACCACTAGCCTTAATATTCAACAAGTAAAAAGTAGAAAGGGCTAAAAACAGCAATCAAACCACAAGATGTCTGTTTCATTCCTATACTTTTTTTTTTTTTTTTGTATTTTGCATTAATTGCCACATATCAGAGAAAGCATGGTGTTTGTCTTTTTGGGACTGGCTTATTTCACTAGCATGATGGTTTCCAATTGCATCCATTCTATTGCAGAACACAGCATTAACAACATCCTTAGTCTAGAGGTTGAGGAAGAACGTGGTGATGAGTGGTGTGTATGTATTTAGGCCCTCTCTTTTTTTCTTCTTTCATGTAGGAGCTGCAAGTATAATGGTGAACAAAATAATTATTTCCTGCTTTCACAGAACTTAAAAGTTCAGCGAGGAAGATAAAGCCAAACAAGGAAGTAACAGTTAAGTGTAAGGAATGTCCTGGCTGGGGAGGTGGACGACAGCTGGAAACAAAGCAGGGCCACCTGGCTGAAGCTGGGAGCATTGGGGCGTAAAAACCTGCACAGGTTCCCTGGGTAGGTTGTAGGTGGGGGGAGTGAGCATTGTGACGTCCTCATCCAGATGGAGACAGCAAAGTACGTGTGGGCCTGAATGTCTACCAGAGAGCCTGACTCATTCCAGGAGCTTCAAGAATGTTGCTATGGTACCATATAGCGTAGTGATTTGGTGTTAGAATCACATTGAATTTGAATCTCCCACCACCTCCCAGCCCCTGTGGTTTGCTAGCATTTCTCTTGACCTGTAATTCTCTTGAAGGGAATAAATGAGGTCATGTATTTAAGGTATTTCATAACATTAGTAAGATGTAATAAACACTTTTGTAATGATGACAAAGGTGATGATAGCTAGAGCAAGGAATTGGGAATAAACAGTAGCTATACGAGATGTATAGAGATAAGTAGAGATCATATGTAAAGGACCTTGTAGATCAATGTTAAGAGGAAAGACAGTTTATAAGAGCTTAGGGGAACCACTGAAAGATTCTTTGTAGGACAATAAAGTGACCGTAGTGGTGTTTTAGAATTAAAAGTATCACCCTGATTTTAGGTTGTGGTCTAGATTAATTGTGGTCAGGACTGGAGTAGGATTGAGTAATATAGCAAAAACCAAAATGTTTTTCCTGTTCTCTCACTCAACGGTCAATAAAAAATATTTCTGTGGTCACCAAGAAGTATTTGGGGATTTTCCTCCACCAGTAACCAATTAGTTCTGCAGCAGACACCAATTGGCTATTCCCTAATTCATTCCCTACAATATCCACCCGAGGGTAGTCTCAGATCCCGCAGGTTGAAGGTTCTGCCACACAAGGCTGCCTCCATCTTCTGATGCCAATCAAAAAGCCCAAGTCATTTTATCTGTGTTTATGATCAACTGGCTATAAATGGTGCTTATCATGATCCCTTCCTTGGGTTCCATTAATTTGCTGGAATAGCTCACAGAACTCAGAGAAGCACATTTAATGGTATCATAAATGATATCACAAAGATTACAGGTAGGAGTGAGTGTATGCACAGTGGTTAAGATGCTGCTTGAGACACCTGCATCCCATGTCACAGTGCCTGGGTTTGAGTCCACCTTGCTTCTGATCTGGCTTCTTGCTAGTGTACACTCTTCAAGGAACTACACAAATATATGAGTTCCTGCCACCTATGGGGGAGACCCAGATGGAGTCCTGGGCTCCTGGTTTCAGGTTGGCCCAGCTCTGGCTGTTGCAGCCATTTGGGGAATGAAGCAGCAGATGGAAGATATCCTCCCACCCTCTCCCATCATTCTGCCTTTCAAGTTAAAAGAAAAAATAAAAAGAACACAGGTAAAGATGCATCAGGCAAGGAATGTGGAAAGGGGTGCACACTGCCCACTGCTCAGCTTTCTGGAAGCTCTCTGAACTCAGTCTTTTGGGGTTTTTATGGAAGCTTTATTACATAGGCATGATTAACACCGTAGTCTGTTATGATCAGCTTAACCTCAGTCCCTCTGCTCACGCTAGAGACTGGGGAGTGGAGCTGAAAGTCCATACCCCTTTATCATCCTGTCACCAGTCACCATCCTGAAGCTACTTAATGGCTGCCAGCTCCAGATTTCTGATTAAAATATACAAGACATTAATGACTCCTGATTCCAAAGATTTTAGGAGCTTTTTGCCAAGAAACAGAAGACCAAATATAGATGGTTGTCTGTGTTTGTGAGTTCTGCATCTCTGGGTTCAACAGATTGAAAATACACAGAAAAAAACTGTCTGTATTGAACATGTATGGACTTATTTTTATGTCATTTTCCCTAAACAATCCAGTCCAACAACCGTTTTCACAGTATTTACATTGTATGAGGTATTATAAGTCATTTAGAGGTTTGAAGTATACAGGAGGATATATGTAGGATATATGCAAATATAATGCTATTTTATTTGTATAAAGCACTTGAGCATTGGTGATTTTGGTGCCCATGGGATGATCCTGGGACCAGTCCTCCAAAAGATACCAGGGATAGCTGTGTATATTTAATATACCACTACCACCGTTAAGGGAATCATGACAGTAATTTGGCCAAGTGATGATGGTTTAGGTAGAGTACTGGCAGTGAAGATGGAGAGAGGGTGTAGATGTGAAAGAAATGAGAACAGGACCTGGTACTTGACAGTTGGGACAGAAACTAAGTTTCTGCCTATGGCAATTGGGTGAATCTTGGTTCTGTTTACTGAGATTGTGAAGAGCAAGTATCGGGCTGGTGTGGGAGATGTCAGAAGTTGAACAGCTCAGGGTACTAAGTACAAGAGCATGGAAATGATGGGCAAAGTAAAATCGAGGGGACCCTTGTGAATTATCTTTTCTATTTTGTGTTTTTGACTTCAGAAGACCTGTTTGAAATGTGGTGGTTTCAGCAAGGCCTCAGTTTCCTCCCTTCGGCCCTTGTAATTTGGACATCTGCTGCTTTCATATTTTCATACATTACTGCAGTAACACTCCACCATGTTGACCCTGCTTTGCCTTATATCAGGTCAGTAAGATGAAGTGTTTCCATAGGAGTATGTCTTTCATTTTTAACATTGAAGCCAACATTTGCAATCAGTATTTTAAAATTCAGATTTTTTACATTGGCGTTACAACAATAAAATGACTGTAAAAAGGAACTTGTATTTGGCTCTGTGTGATAGATAGCAGGGTAAGATATAGTGAATTGATTATTGAATTGTGACCCCTTAGTGCCTAGTCTTCCAGACAAGTTTTGGAGGTTCCCTAGAAGATACAATTGGAATTATTTTCCCCTTAAAATTAAAGCATGCTGCAAGCATCAATAATAAAATGAGAAGGTAGTAGTAATGATAAGCATTTATTGACTTATTTACTATGTGTAAGGTAATATTCTAGCATTCTTTTTTTTTTTAAAGACTTATTTATTTATTTGAAAGTCAGCGTTACACAGAAAGAGAAAGAGAGGCAGAGAGAGAGAGAGAGAGAGAGAGGTCTTCCATCCACTGGTTCACTCCCCAATTGGCCACAAAAACTGGAGCTGCGCCAATCAGGAGCCAGGATCCAGGAGCTTCCTCTGAGTCTTCCCACGTGGGTGCAGGGTCGCAAGGACTTGGGCCATCTTCCACTGCTTTCCCAGGCCATAGCAGTGGAAGTGGGGCAACCGGGTCTTGAACTGCGCCCATGTGGGATGCCAGCACTGCAGGAGGCGGCTTTACTTGCTATGCCACAGTGCTGGCCCCTAGCCTTCTTTATGTCTTAAATAATTGCAGTTTTATAACAATCAAAAGAGGTGGGAACTGTTACACTCTTTTGAGAGTGGGCAGAATGAGAACCTGGGTATTTTGTTTGCTCAAGAGCACACAACTCGGAAAATGTTGGAAGCAAATTCAAATCTAGGGGCTATGTTCTTATTCTTTATGACATGCCACGTAGATTTCTTGACAAATTAAGTATTGAAATTTACTGGGCACTGGCATTGTGGCATAGCAGGTTAAGCCACCACCTGCAGTGCCAGCATCCCATATGGGTGCCAGTTCAAGTCCTATCTGCTCTACTTCCAACCTAGCTCCTGGCTAATGGCCTGGGAAAAGCAGCAGAAGATGGTCCAAGTGCTCGGGCCCCTGCTATCCACATGGGAGACCTGGAAGAAGCTCCTGCTTCCTGGCTTTGGCCTGGCCTACTGTTGGCATTTGCTGTCATCTGGGGAGTGAACCAGCAGATGGAAGATCTCTCTTTCTCTGTAACTCTGACTTTTAAATAAAAAATAATTCTTTAAAAAAAAGTGGAAAATCTAGGCACTGCCATCTACGTTTGATATGACTGAGTGGTATGGTGTGGCCAAAGGGGTGACCAAGTTGGGAGCATTGTGGGAGGACATACAAAACTCAAAAATGCCTCAGAATTTAAGGTTCTGATTCTAGGAATATGTTGATAAATAGTCACCATTGTGCTAGAGGAACATGTACCTTAAAGAGCGGTACTGTTTGACCCATGTGAAATCACATATTTAATATTTTGAGTTCTTCAGTATTTTTATTTTCCCTTCTGAGAACTTGTTTTTACCCACTTTAAAGAGCTTTAAATAACTTAGGCCATTGAGTTCTTTTTTAGAGTCCCAGTTCTCAGATGGTAGTGTGTGTGATTTCCTAGGCACTTCCTCTCCCTCTCCTTCTGCTTTTTTATCTTTCTGCTAAGGAACTTAGTATTGTCTTGAGAATTTTATTTAACATTGTAAGATATTTCAACTCTAGTTCTTATTTTTTGGTTTTCATAGTTTCATTTCTTTCATCTGCAAAGTGATTAACTTCAGTTAGATACTCTGCAAAATTCCATTCAGTTTGTAGTCCCTATCCAGAAGATTTGGTTGTTATAACCCCAGAGAACACAACCAAATGCAAATCTCACTCCAAAGGCAATTTTGCTGCAAGTGCATTTGAGGTGTTCAGTGCAGAATGAGTTCTGGACCTGGCCAGCCTTAAACGTTGCAGGCATTTGGGAGTGAGCCAGCAGATGAAAGGCCTTTCTTTGTCTCTGTCTCTTTGCCTTTCAAATAAAAAACCAATCAACCAACCAAAAACCTGGTCTTGAATATAAACTTTGTGAAGGCAGCATCTTTGTTTTATTTTACACTGTATTCATCTCTTTGAAGTGGTGTCTTGCACATGTTAAGCCCTTGATAAATATTTTTTTGGTTGACCAATAAATGAATGAGTGTTAATTCACTTTATATGAGAAGCTAATTTGTGCGGAAAGAGTGTCAAAAGGCCTGTGATGTTTAGGGAGTATTCTGATGAGACAGACATATCTTTGAGACTGATGGTAAGTCAATAACACAGTCCTCACGTGCTCAAGGATAGCTGCTGCTGCTGCTGTTTTTTTTTTTTTTTTTTTTTTTTTTTTTTTTTTTTTTAAGATTTATTTATTTGAAAGGCAGAGTTGACAGAGAAGCAGAGGCAGAGAAAGGTCTTCCATCCACTGATTCACTCCCCAAATGGCTGCAATGGTTGGAGCTGGGCCAATCTGAAGTGAGGATCCTGGAGCTTCTTCTGGGTCTCCCACGTGGGTGCAGGGGCCCAAGGACTTGGGCCGTCCTCTACTGCTTTCCCAGGCCATAGCAGAGAGCTGAATTGGAAGTGGAGTGGCCAGGACTTGAACCGGTGCCCATAGGGGATGCTGGCACTCCAGGCGGTGGCTTCACTTGCTACACCACCACGTCTGCCCCCAAGGATAGCCTCTTAAAACATCAATTTATTTAGGTCTGCATTGTGGCACACTGGGTTAAGCTGCTATTTGGGATGCACATGTCCTATATCTGGGTGCCTGGAATCCAGTGCTACCTCCACTTCTGATCTATCTCTGAGCTAATATGCTTGGGAAGCAGCAGATGATAGTTCAAGTACTTGATTTCCTGCCACCCATGCGGGAGATCCAAATGAAATTTCTTGTTTCTGACTTCTGCCTGGTCCATCAGCTAGCTGTTGTAGGCATTTGGAGAATGAACCAGCAGGTGGAACATCTCTCTCTCTCTCTCTTTTCTATCACTCTGCCTTTCAAATAAATAAATAAATAAATAAAACTTTATAGAAATAAATTTATGTAGATTTCTATTATGTAGAAAAGAAGTAATCTTAAATGATGCGACAAAAAAGTGAAACAGATGGGTATTTGTAGCTTTAGTTGCCATGTTCTCTTTATAAAATGATGTGAGAGCTGAACTCCTGGACTTAGAAAGCTAATGGATTTGAAGTAATTGTTGTTACTTCTTATCCCTTAGAAGAAATATTTATGTGTATCTAGTGTAAGAAACCCATATGTCTTCTTGTTTTCTTTCAGTGACACTGGTACAGTAGCTCCAGAAAAATGCTTGTTTGGGGCAATGCTAAATGTTGCTGCAGTTTTATGTAAGTAATAACAATCAAAATTAATATTAATTCCTATTTGTTAAACAATATTGTGTTACTTATTATTATACTTGATATGATGTCACTAAATTATTGATCACAATTGTGCTTCTAAAAGAAAAACACTGTTCTAGAAAAGCTAAATTATGGCCGGCGCTGAGGCTCACTAGGCTAATCCTCCGCCTTTTGGCGCCGGCACACTGGGTTCTAGTCCCGGTCGGGGCCCCGGATTCTGTCCCGGTTGCCCCTCTTCCAGGCCAGCCCTCTGCTGTGGCCAGGGAGTGCAGTGGAGGATGGCCCAGGTGCTTGTGCCCTGCACCCCATGGGAGACCAGGAAAAGCACCTGGCTCCTGGCTCCTGCCATCAGATCAGTGCGGTGCGCCGGCTGCAGCGCGCCGGCCGCGGCGGCCATTGGAGGGTGAACCAACGGCAAAGGAAGACCTTTCTCTCTGTCTCTCTCTCTCACTGTCCACTCTGCCTGACAAAAAAAAAAAAAAAAAAAAAAAAAGAAAAGCTAAATTATGGAAATAAACCTTTAAATAATGCCTATAGGGCTACGTGACTACCCATCCAAATAGAAGTTGTAAGTATAACCAATTGTCCTTGAGGCTTTAAGTGAACTTCTTCAGCAACCAGTAGGGGTCAAAGAGCCATAGATACAACTGACTTCTACTAACTCAACTAAATTCCTTTAGTATGAGCATCTAGAAGTTTGAGAATAGAGGCAAAACCATGTTTTGATTTTTGAGTAACATTGTAATGCCAAACGAATGGGGCCATTACCACAGTATTTTACATTCCTGATAATTTATTTTTGAGCTAAATTTTTATTAATGGTTTACTGTAAAATACTGTGATTATTTTAAATAGTTGTGTTTTTTCATGTGATACTTGTCTACAGCAAAAGTAGAAGTCAGGAAAATGATTCAATGGAAAGAAATTTTTCTTCAGAAACACATCCACAAAGTCTCAACTCTGTTATATTTTCCACACTCCTGAGCTCTTGGGCAATATTTCTGCAATAGCAAGTGTAACTTGGCCCTTTCTTGGAAAATACATATGGCAAAAGTGAGCTCTTTTTTCCTTTGTAGGATTGATGAACTGATGGAACCAAGTTATGGTCATTTGGAGTAAAGTGATGTCAGAGTGAGGCATATAAGTGTTTAGATTTTTCTTTTTTTTTTTTTTTGTCTATATTCATTTTATCCATATTCTAGAACTAGTTACTTTTGAATTGGATACTAATCATTAAAGTATTTTTTGTTTTATTTGACTCAATTGAGATTTTCAGAAGGCATCAAACTTATCTATTATGTTTTATTTTAAATATTTGTAGATGAGACTTGTGGAAGTCAAGTGGTTTGCTCAGTCACACAGATACCAGTAGTTGTGTGAGGAAACATTAAAAATTCTTAAAAATAGACAGCTTTTTTTTTTTTCTCCTCTCAGATTAAAGGGAAAATCTGTACTCTGGATAGCAATGACCTTTGTAAACTCTCCATTGGCAACTTTATTCCCTGGTTATTTATTACTTTGTTGTTTCTTGGATATCTCTTCCCAGGCATTGCTACCATTTATGTTCGTTATAAGCAAGTTCATGCTCTGAATCCTGACGAGAACCTTATCATCAAATTAAACAAGGCTGGCCTTGTGCTTGGAATACTGAGTTGTTTGGGACTTTCCCTTGTGGCAAATTTCCAGGTTTGTGTTTTAGTCCAGCCTAGGTATTTTCCTGAAATACATAAGTATAAGTGTTAAAAAGGAAAGCTGAAAAATTCAGATGTACGCTGTTATTGTTTCTTTACCTAATGAAAGTATAATCTACTGCCTTTAAATTACTTGATCCTCTCAGAAATATCTACATTCATGTTAGAAAAATTTATATTCAATAATCTGAATAAATATAAATTATTCTAACTTTTTATTGGTTCCACAGGACAATTGTTAGACTCTTTATTACTACTTAGGTGGAGATTGCATCAAGACCAGACAGAGAGTTGATATAAATAAGTGACACAATTGTGGATTTAAATGTTAGTTGTTTTGCTTTGTATTTAATATGTCTTGCAAGTTGAAATCATTTATCTATTACCTATTTTTATTTACTTGTTTGGTTGTTGCCACTGATTGCCTGCATTCCTAGGTGTCCACCCTGAATAAGAGGAAGTACAGGAAGGATCTGTAGCTCTTCTGCTTTTGTTCATGTAATTCTTAATGTTAAAGTAGCACCTTTACCAAATACTGTGCACTCTCTGTTCTTCCCATTGACAGTCTTTCTGATGTGTCTTTGGTAATATTGGTTGCATCCTGCCTCTGTAATGCTTTTTCATTAATATCTCTGTGGTCTTTAAAATCTCAGTTTAGATATTTGATAACCTAGTTGGACATACGGTAACAATTCAGTACCCACACTCATCATACAAATATATATTTATAGGCATATTCTGTCTCTCATTTAACATTCTCCTTTCCTATACTGCTTCTGATTGGTCTCTCCTGTTTTCATAGCTTTTTAGTAATGATTAATATCAGTAATATTGATACATATAATTCAATGCTAGCTGCTATAACAAATCCCATATTTTTAGCAGTTTAAAATGGCAGAGGTTTATTCCTTACATATAATATGCATCTCATGCAGGTGTTTTAGGTTGGCAGGTAGCTTTTCTCCAATTGTGATTTAAAGGCCAGACTCTACTGCATCCACCTGGCTGAAACAGTAAAAGAACATGTGAAAGTCACACTTACTTCTTAAAAACCTTGACCTGTGCTAAAGAAAAAATCATTCAGTGACACTAAGGAGTGGTTCAGGCAGACTTTACTGAGGATCATTATGAAAGGTGAAGGGACCACTGTAATGGAGTTTTGCAGTAAGGGAGAGAGACTGGGCTCAACTCCAAATATAAGGAAAGATAGGAATTTATAGCCAAGGAGCAAGATCAGATCGGGATCAGTGATGGGAAATTACGTGGCGGGTGAATAGGGATTCTGGCTAACCCAACATGCCTAACAAGATTCTTGTGGAAGTAGACCAGAGCGATCAGGTATCACCGAGCCATGGTGGACATTTAGAATCTCAATGAGGGTGATCATTTAATTGATAGGGAATTCTGGTTAAACTGATTTAGCAGTATTCTTGCTAAAATTGAACAATGCAAAGATGAATATAGAAGTCCAAAAGTTAGGATCTACTTGAGAAGAGAGTTCAGAGGAGCCTGCATAGTGTCTGGCCAAGGAAAGATTCTGTCGCCTAGAAGAGACTCATCTTGTTTCACTGACACTCGTTTGCTGGGCACAAGGGAAGTGGGAGGGTGGTATAGCTTGAAAATGTAGCTTTGCTCAGCATTAGTTCAAAACTATATTATAAAAGGGGGCAAAAGTCCTGGTGACAGTTGGCTAGCTGTCTATGACACAAATAAGATCCTATTTTCCCAAATTGGTCTATACCTCAGTATTGAAACATGTTTTGGGGAATTCTTAGGGTATGGCTAGTAATTCCTTGCTCCAGTTGTCTGCTGATCAGGTAGGTTAATAGATCTCTCATCACCTGGCTGTATAGAGAAAATTAATTTCGAATACTTGTTTACACAGGCCTGTAAGTTCTAATGGCAGTTCCCGATAGTGCCCATAGAAACTGCCTGTCTCCTTTATCGTATTCACCCATCAAAGTAGCTTAAATACTTTGTTACTTTCTGATTTATCTTTGCTTATAGGAATTCCCTTGACCTTGTGATTTTGAATGAGATTATTTTTTTCTGTCTTGATTGCATCTCTTTCTGAAACTTTAGTCCTGTTCAATGTCTTTCTCATCTTTCACTGATGACTTCATTGCCCAGCTCCTTTTATAAGAAGACCCTGTAACATTACCCAAATATCAGACTGCTCCCCTCCCTCCCTCCCTCCCTCCTTCCCTCCTTCCCTTCTCTTCTCTTCTTTTCTTTTCTCTTCTCTTCTCATATTTATTTTATTTATTTTAAAGCCAGAGTAACAGGTAGGGAGAGGCAGAGAGAGAAAGTGATTTTCCATCTGTTGGTTTACTCCCCAAATGGCTACAGTGGCTGGGGCTGGGCTAGGCAGAAGCCAGCAACCAGGAATTCCATCCTGGTCTCCTGTGTGGGTAGCAGAGGCCCAAATATTTGAGCCATGTTCTGCTGCTTTCCCATGTGCTTTAGCAGGCAGCTGGATCAGAAGCAGAGTAGCCAGGACTCCAGTTGGTACTCTCATATGGGATGATGGGGTTTAACCTGCTACACCACAATGCAGGCCCCTCTCCTTCATTCCTAATATAAAGTTTTAATCTTATTTAAAATGATACATGCATTGCCTTCTCCTCATTGTCTCTCTCTTTTGCAGAGATAGATACTAGTTGACTTATCCAGAATGAATTATGTACAAACAAGGTCTTTGAATGATTTGCAGACAGGTTGTGGCTTGGAAGATAGACTAGCAGTGGGTTTTTAAAAATTTTATTTATATATACAAATTTTATGTATTTCATATATACAGATTCAGGAACATAGTGATACTTTCTACCCTACCCTCCCTCCAGCCCACACTCCCACCCTTCTTCCTCATCCCTTTTCTATTCTCATTCTTATCTTCTACACAGATCTATTTTCAGTTAACTTTATACTCATAAGATTAACCCTACAGTAAGTAAAGAGCTCAACAAATAGTATGAAGAAAAAACAAACAAACAAACAAACAAAAAACCACTGTTCTTCTCAACAGTCCAGACAAGGGCTGTTAAAAATCATCACATCTCGGCCGGCGCCTTGGCTCAATAGGCTAATCCTCCACCTTGCGGCGCCGGCACACTGGGTTCTAGTCCCGGTCAGGGCGCCGTATTCTGTCCCGGTTGCCCCTCTTCCAGGCCAGCTCTCTGCTGTGGCCAGGGAGTGCAGTGCAGGATGGCCCAAGTACTTGGGCCCTGCACCCCATGGGAGACCAGGAGAAGCACCTGGCTCCTGCCTTTGGATCAGCGCGGTGCGCCGGCTGCAGCGGCCATTGGAGGGTGAACCAACGGCAAAAGGAAGACCTTTCTCTCTGTCTCTCTCTCACTGTCCACTCTGCCTGTCAAAAAAAAAAAAAAAAAAATCACATCTCAAAAGTGTCAATTTTACTCTTACAGATTCCCTTTAAGTACTCTGTTAGTTACCACAGATCAGAGAGAAAATGTGGTATTTATCTTTTTGGGATTGGCTTATTTCACTAAGTATAATAGTTTCCAGTTGCATCAATTTTGTTGCTAATAACAGGATTTCATTTTATTTTGCTGCTGTTAAACTTGTGTGAAAATAGATAAAATCAAGAGAGGAAAATATAATTTGAAAACTACCAGCTGTTGAATTAACTCAAAGATCTTTTATGACTTGAATCTGTTTATCTCTCCAGTCTTATTCTGCATCATTGCTGGATCATTGCCCCTCTTAATGTCTCCATTGTAGTTAACACTGGACTTTGTGTTCCTTAAATAAGACAGGCTTTTTAACTCTATTTCATTTACTGTATTCTCTTTGGGGCATACCACAAACCCCAAACCTGAATTAGGCTTCTGAAGATATCACTGTGGACCGTACTTCCTCAGGGAAGCCTTTTCTGTATTCTCTTTCCTCAATATTGATATTTAAAATTCTTTTGTTTCATTTTGTTTTCTGATGCTTCTGAAAGCTGATTCTTCATAGCTGTATTACACTCTGATTTTATATCAATGATTTAAAATAATTCAAAAGATTTTAAGGTGATATCTTTTTCTGTTGATTATAAGCTCAATGGTTTTGTTCACCATTGTATTTCCAGCACCTAGATTAGTACTCAGTGAGAACATGCTCTCTTTTATTATTTAGGAACTTGAGAGAGACCAAAGGGACTAAGCAGAATGGAAAAAAATGCTTTTATTGCTGTTCTTGCTTGCATTTAAAAGAGATGCCTAATTGCTTTAATATTTGAAAAATCTAACTTACAAGTATAAATCGAATTTCTTTGATATCAATTGTGTATATGGTACTCGGCAAAAACAAATATGTGGTAAGCATCCTCAGTGTCAGCTGAATTTTTCCCTTCTAGAAATGTATCCTTACTGAGACTTGAAAAGGGTTATCAAGCAGAAATCTTTATGACTTTCCTAGGGCTGTTGTAACAAGATACCACAGAAAGAATGGCTTATTTTTTTATTTTTTATTTTTTTAACTTTTATTTAATATAAATTTCCAAAGTACAGCTTATGGATTACAATGGCTCCATCCCCCCATAAATTCCCTCCCACCCGTAACCCTCCCCTTTCCCGCTCCCTCTCCCCTTCCATTCACATCAAGATTCATTTTCAATTCTCTTTATATACAGAAGATCAGTTTAGCATACATTAAGTAAAGGTTTCAACAGTTTGCACCCACACAGAAACACAAAGTGAAAAATATTGTTTGAGTACTAGTTATAGCATTAAATCACAATGTACAGCACATTAAGGACAGAGATCCTACATGAGGAGTAAGTGCACAGTGACTCCTGTTGTTGACTTAACAAATTGACACTCTTGTTTAAGGCATCAGTAATCACCCTAGGCTCTTGTCATGAGTTGCCAAGGCTACGGAAGTCTTTTGAGTTCACCGACTCTGATCATATTTAGACAAGGCCATGGTCAAAGTGGAAGTTCTCTCCTCCCTTCAGAGAAAGGTACCTCCTTCTTTGAGACCTGTTCTTTCCACTGGGATCTCACTCACGGAGATCTTTCATTTAGGTATTTAGGTGTGTTTTTTTTTTTTTTTTCCAGAGTGTCTTGGCTTTCCATGCCTGAAATACTCTCATGGGCTTTTCAGCCGGATCCACATGCCTTAAGGGCTGATTCTGAGGCCATAGTGCTGTTTAGGACATCCGCCATTCTATGAGTCTGCTGTGTATCTCGCTTCCCGTGTTGGATCGTTCTCTTCCTTTTTTATTCTATCGTTTAGTATTTGTAGACACTAGTCTTGTTTATTTGATCCCTTTGACTCTTAGTCCTATCATTCTGATCAATCGTGAACAGAAATTGATCACTTGGACTAGTGAGATGACATTGGTACATGCCACCTTGATGGGATTGAATTGGAATCCCCTAGTATGTTTCTAACTCTACCGTTTGGGGCAAGTTAGCTTGAGCATGTCCCAAATTGTACATCTTTTCCCTCTCTTATTCCCAGACAGAGTGGTTTAAAACAAGGGAAATTATTTCGTCAAAATGCAAGAGGTCAGAAACTGGATAGAGGTGTTGGTAGGATTGGTCTTTTCTTGGGGGCCCTGAGAACAAATGTGTTCCTGGCTATTGGCAGATGCCAGTAACTCCTTGATATCCCTTAGTGCATGGCTGCATAACTCTATAATTTATGTTTTTGTTGTCAAGGGGCCTTCTGTCTGCCTCAAAAATTTAACCTCAAGGAGAATTTTAGGAGATAAATATAAGAAAGCAGAATATTGGTTCCTAAGTTTTCTTTCTTTGAGATAAAGATCATGGATTACTCATATATAACATATTTATTATTTATTTATTTATTTTTAATTTTTTAACAGGCAGAGTGGACAGTGAGAGAGAGAAACAGAGAGAAAGGTCTTCCTTTGCCGTTGGTTCACCCTCCATTGGCTGCTTTGGCTGGCGCGCTGCGGCTGGCGCACCGCGCTGATCCGATGGCAGGAGCCAGGTACTTATCCTGGTCTCCCATGGGGTGCAGGGCTCAAGTACTTGGGCCATCCTGCACTGCACTCCCTGGCCACAGCAGAGAGCTGGCCTGGAAGAGGGGCAACTGGGACACAATCCGGCGCCCCGACCGGGACTAGAACCCAGTGTGCCGGCGCCGCAAGGCGGAGGATTAGCCTATTGAGCCGCGGCACTGGCCACTCATATATAACATATAAATTCTGAATTTGAGAATTGCTCATGACCACACGTACTCCTATAATATTTCTTGTCTTGGTTTTGTCAAAGGATACACTTTTATCTTTTTTTAATGATGCATTTTTTAAGGAATTAAGTAATGATCCTGTGCATGTGTCAAAATTTTAACTTACTAATTAATGAGTGATACAGTAGATATTACAGACCAATTCAAAAGAGTAGTAAAAGTACCATGAATTTATAGTTAGCTAAAGAATGTTGAATTTAGCAATGGATGCAAAACTTGTCATAATTCACATGGTGATAATGAATTACATTGAACAAGACACAGTTTGTGTTTCTATGGAGAGGGATTATTTGCATGACTACCAACTTTCTGTAAGTTAACTCTGCCTCTGCATGTAACTTCTGTCATTTATAGACGTTATCTTTGCCACATAGCCTAGACAAAGTCAAATAAAAGCTCAGGCCTTTAGGGCCTGGTAATCACCAGAGACTTTAGCATAGCATGGAACAAGATCAGTCATATCTTTTGTCCATTTCAAGAACATTTCTATGTTTTTTTCTAGTTTCTAAAATGACTAAATATATTTAGCAGAAATTCTACTTGATTGTAGAATCTGCAGAGATTCTGCAGTCATTGAATATCCTATTGAAATTTCTGGCTTATGCTGTTAAATATTGTATTGCCAGTGTGTTCTGAATTTCTCTTACTGACCGATTTTTTCTTTCTGCCTCTCAGAAAACAACTCTTTTTGCTGCACATGTCAGTGGAGCTGTGCTCACTTTTGGTATGGGCTCATTATATATGTTTGTTCAGACCATCCTTTCCTACCAAATGCAGCCCAAAATTCATGGCATTCAAGTCTTCTGGATCAGACTACTCTTGGTTATCTGGTGTGCAGTAAGTGCATTTAGCAGTATCCTTTGCTGTCAGATGTGGCTGGCATTAAATAATTGAAGTAAACACTGTTGGTATATTGGAAGCAGGTTTTTTTTTTTGGGGGGGGGGGGCGGGGAGAAGTTCTTAAGGTTACTAATCCTAAACTAAAGGACATGAAACATGATAATCAGACTGTATGAAGAACTTCAGTATCTACTAAGCCAGGAACAATTATAACAGTTAGCTGGTCCTACTCACTTCAGAGAAATGAGGGATGAGTTAATGCCCTTCCTAAGAACAATTATCCAACAGACAGACATTCATGATAGAACTGCTACTTTTCTGAGCAAGAAGGTGGAGGTTGACTGTGAGAGCCACTTTGTAGTGATCGTCTTAGAGTAATTTTAGTTTTGCTCTTGCTGTGTGGTACTAAGTCTTTAAGGAAATGAGTGTAGATGTTGGCAACAAATGTAAATTATCTTTTTGGGGCCTTAAAAGAGAATTCTGTTTAGAGTCTAATTTAAATTTACAGATCTTATCTGAGATTCTTCCTTGACTTATTTTTTTTATAGTGCTAACTTGCTCATCAATTTTGTACAGTGGTGATTTTGGCATTGATTTAGTTCAGAAACTCCATTGGAAACCTGAAGACAAAGTAAGGATTTATTTAATCTGTAAAACTTGATTACTTCTGAGGTATTTTTCATTTCATCACTAATAATTTAACTTTTTTTGGTAGAATAATCAGCTATATTTTAGGGTAATTTTCTGAAAATCATCTTTGTGTGGAGACATCCATTATTGTCATGTCACCCGTGATAGGTAAATATTTTCATGAAGAGAATTATGATGGCAAAGAGTTTTCTCAGAAACTGACTTCCCTAAATACAGATATAGCTTATAAAAGATACCCAACAGAGTTCTTTGATTATTAGAATACTTCTTTCTTGAGTTGAAAAGATGTCTTTTCTTACTTTGTATTGTCTGAAAATGTATTTTGAACTCTGCATCTGGGTTCCAATAATACTGAACATCATCTCTAGTCTTGAGAATAAAAGAGATAAGGGACATGTACTCAATACTGAGTTCATCTATTTTCATAAACAACCCTGCAGCTTTTTGTTTTAAATCATTTTTTGAAGAATTGTCTGTGAATAAGACATGGTTGTGAGAATAAAATTGTAAAATAACTTAGTAGATTCTCCAAATTCTAAAAATAGCACTTACTGAGCTTGTGATGAGCATTGTTAAAAAATTTCTTAGTGGCATTTCATGAGTCCTTTCTGGCTTTGGGAAAGACAGTGACTCCCTGATTGTAGAGTAGAAATTCTCCTGTTCTGTCTTGGTTATGTAAATGGAAATTTTATTCGCTAGGTGAAACTAAGATAACTAGTTTCATTTAGGAGCAATTCCTAGTGTGTGCTCTTTAATTCTTGAGATATGTTTGATAAATGTGAAAGATTGACTTTTAGAGGATAGATTGGTTAATAAGAATTGTGAGTTTTTTTTTATTTGAGAAATACTATAGATTATTTCAGTGAAATTTCACAGAATTGTTCTTTCCCCCTGTGACTCAAGGGTTATGTGCTTCACATGATCACTACAGCAGCAGAATGGTCTATGTCATTTTCCTTCTTTGGTTTTTTCCTGACTTATATTCGTGATTTTCAGGTAAGACAACACAGTATTAAATTTATGGGGTCAAACTTCCTTCAGCTGGGATGAGAGAATATTCCATAGGTAAACCTCTAGGCTTTTCAGAATTTAACTGTTTAAAACCTGACACTATATGCAGTGATTTGTGAAGAGTAACTTATTTGTGTTTGAAATAGTACGTGCTAACAAGGTTTTGCCTTGAAAATGGAGTTGTAAGTGAATTTTAAAAATATATAGGTCATCCTCAATGTCTATTTTTACTGATTCTTGGCAGAAAGCAAAGAAAAACAAGGAACCTCCTGAACAGGGGAACTTGGTTTTCTCAGGTCAATAGCTCATCTCACTCTCATTACCTATTGGAAACGATCTACATCTTTGATCCCAAACATAGTCTACAGAACATATTGAAAAGGTGCTTTCTCTTTTAGGAGTGAATTTCTGTATATAATTTTCTTTTCTGTTCCAGAAAATTTCTTTACGGGTGGAAGCCAATTTACATGGATTAACCCTCTATGACACTGCTCCTTGCCCTATTAACAATGAGCGGACACCACTACTTTCCAGAGATTTTTAATGAAAGGATGAACGTATTTTTGTGACTATTATGATTCTCAGGGATTGGGCAAAGGTTCACACAAGTTGCTTTTTCCACTCTGAAATTTTCAACCAGTTGATCAAGGCTGACAGTGATGATGATGATGAATACTGATAATTAGGAAACATGAAATAAGCCATTTGATGAGATGTTTTAAAGGATATCATCAAGAGGACTATTTAAAACATTTATGCCCATACTTTTTTATCCAGAAAATAAAACCAAAGGACTGACACATTGTAGTTTTTCCTACTTTATTTACAAGGAAACAACTTGAAGTGCATGAACCAGCCTTTCACATTTTATAAATCATTTTTTTAGTGTGTTTTATTGGGAGCACTTTTATGAAAGGGATTTTTCCATGACCCAAAATAATCTGCATTAGTCAGTATATTCTTTTGTATTATGTTGTGAAGTAGAAGTTTTACCCTATTTATAGGGTCTCTGGTAGTCTTAAGACTTTGTTGCTGTTGTTCTGGAATCCATCTATAAATGGAAGCAGATGTGAATTCCTGTGAGTTCTTTCTTGGCTTAAGCTTTGCATCAGAGATTCTGTAGGTTTTGTTTGAATCTGGGTACAAGGTCAGATGCTATGCTAACTGGTTTGTCATACATTCTTGCCATAATGTCATGAAGCTTGGTCTCTGGTAGGAGATCTTAATCACCAATGAAGGAGAGTTACCTCTAGATACATTTACTCCAGTGATGCTTTACTTAGAAAAAAGCATTAGAATTTATATACAAGGCTGAGATACATGAGTAATAGCAGATATCAAGCAAAAGTCACTCCAAACTGCTGTCAAGAGTGTTTACATTTTTTCATTTATAGTAAATTGTAAAAGTAGTGTTGAACAGATAAAAATTGAGCCTTTGTAATGGTATTTGATCTCTGTAGAATTCAAATTAAGTACAAAATGTTTGTGAGATACATATATATATATAATACACACACACGCATTTATATACATATATATATATCTCATATATGTATATACAAAACAATTTGCTGCCTTTTTCCCCCATCATGCAAGTGATTAGGTAGTTTCTACTTGAGTCTACTGTGAAGATGAGGAATGGTTTACAAATCCCTGACAAAATTAAAGAGAAGAAAATACTCATCTGGAAGATGCTTAGTGGGGAACTGCAAATGTGTCTAAGAGGATTTACAAGGCATGTCTTTTTTAGAAAAGAGAGTTCCATGGCCAAAATAAAAGTGATAAGAAAGAGTTTAACATGTAAGAAAGAACAATTTAAGGGATAATTCTCCTGTGATGGAAATGGAAACCTCATTTATAAGTAAGTTCCTGGACATAGGAATCAAAGTAAAAACAAAAACAAAAAAAAACAAGAAAACCCAAATTCGAAATCTTCTGAAGACTTGTGGACAGAAAATGAAATATGGTTTATCTATATCAAGCACCTTTGAACATGGGAAACATTTCAATAAATGTTGACTGAATGGTGGTTGGCATCACTAGGGGAAAAAATTCCAAAAAACCCAAATTCAAAATCTTCTGAAGACTTGTGGACAGAAAATGAAATATTATTTATCTATATCAAGCACCTTTGAACATGGGAAACATTTCAATAAATGTCGACTGAATGTTGGCATCACTAGGGGAAAAAATTAAATACAAATAGTAAAAAAAGTATCATGCTTTTGAAAATCATCATGCAGCCACTCCTGGGAAATGCCATCTAGTCCTGATTGCTGTATATCAAGAAAATTATGATGCAAGTTATGAACAATTGCAATATGGTAAGAAGGAAATTGATAGTATCAAAATTAATAATATTTCAAATTATGTATAGGGAAGGTGATTCAGGGAAAAACAAAGACTTCCTTGTCCATTTCTAGAATATTAGACTTAGTGATACAGACCACACATTATTTTTTTTAAAGATTTATTTATTTATTGAAAGTCAGAGTTACATAGAGAGAGAAGGAGAGGCAGAGAGAGAGAGAGAGAGAGAGAGGTCTTCCATCCGCTGGTTCACTCCCCAATTGGCTGCAATGGCAAGAACTGCCCCAATCTGAAGCCAGGAGCCAGGAGCTTCTTCCTGGTATCTCACATGAGCACAGGGGCCCAAGGACTTGGGCCATCTTCTTCTGCTTTCCCAAGCCATAACAGAGAGCTGGATAGGAACTGGAGCAGCCAGGACTCGAACCAGTGCCCATATGGAATGCCGGCACTGCGACTTTTACCTGCTATGCCACAGAACTGGCCCCTCATTTTAAGACAAAAATATTATTTTGATAGTATTTGAATTCCATTAATTAACTTAGGGAAATTTGGTAAGGCTCTTTCTACCTTGTGAATCTGCCTTCTCCTAGAATCTTGTCACCAGTATCTAGTTGGTACAATGAAAAGAAAATTGAAAAGCAGTATTTTGTTTCCCAGTAATATCAGAATAGATACATGTTCAGTTGGCTTTTTCAAATTCAACCTGTAGCTACATGTAACTGCCAGGGAAGCAGGAAATGCAATCTTGCTGTGTGCTCAGGACAAAAAGGAAACAGACTTTCACTGTCAGTTCACAGCATTGCAAATTTTGTTAGCTTAAGCACTCTTACTCTGAAATCTAAAGATTCAACACAAAAATGTTCATTGAAGGGCTTCTGTTTGGTATAGCAATTATGATGCCTCCTGGCATACCCACAACTCATATCTGGATCTCTGGGTTCAAGCCTTAGCTCTGCTTCTGAATCCGGTTTTTTTTTTTTTTTATTGCTGATATGCACCCTGAGGGACAGCTGGTAGTTGCTCAAGTATTTGGATCCCTACCACCCACATGGGGGATCTAGACTGAGTTCTAGGCTCCTGCCTTCAGCCTGGTCCAGCCATAGTTACTGCAGGTATTTGGGGAGTGAACCAGAAGGTAGTACATCTCTTTCTGCGTGTTTCTTTCAGACTGTCTGCCTTTCAAAATGGGGGAAAATGCAGTAAAGTTCATTGAATTAAAGAGAAGCACCTTATTTGTTCACCCAAAACTATGGTATTTGTGGAGGCAAGACATGTTTGTAGGGAAAGCATGATTGTCTCCACTACTTCAGCCTTAAAGCTAAAGATGACAGAGAATGCCCTAGAAATCTTAAAATACCAGTGATGATAGAGTACAGAGATAAATCTCATTGTTTGAAAAGCTGGCAGCTTACTTGAAAAACAAAAAGATTTCATTAGAATCTCACCAATGCTCAGATCCCAGTCCCCTCTAAAAGGGAAATCCTGTCCATTGACTCAGAAGGGAATGATAAATAATCAGACTACCTGCAGCAAAGCCCAACTCCTTGCCAACTGTGGATCAGATTGATTTAGCCTCTAACACTAGAATCCTGACAAAAGAAGAGGCATACCTTTTTCTGGAGGCAACTATTTGTTTTCATTTATACTATCTTTTTGTAGAAAATATATAGGACACAGTAAAAGATTATAAGGCACACAAAGTAGCGGAACAATGTGATTCAGAGAAGACGTAGATAATAGAAGCAGCTCAGAAATTTCCTGGATGGTTGGTCTATCTGGATGGAGTTCATGATGCTGAAAGATATAGTTAAAAAAATAAGCGGTGGAAAACATGCATGACAAAATGAAGAATTTCAGTAAAGATACAGAAAACTTAGGGAAAAAAACCCAGAAATTTGTAACAGGTGTTTAGCTTAGTGGTTAAGATGCCTGATTCCCATATCAGGGTACCTGGGTTTGATTCCCAGCTCTGGCTTCTGACTCCAGCTTCCTGCTATTGCAAACCCTGGTAGATAGTGAAAATGACTCAATTGGTTGGGGTCCTGCCACTCATTTGGGAGACCTGGGTTTCATTTCCAGATCCTGGCTTCAGTCCTGTGAAGCCTTGCCATTGTGGACGTTTGGGGAGTAAATCAGTGTACAGGAGCTTTAACTCTCTCTCTGCCTCTCTCAAAAGAAAAAAAAATCACAAACTGAAATAATTCTTCATTTGAATATGATTTAGATAACATGTAGAGGAAAGCAATAAACTTAAAAGATAGGGCAATTGAAATTATGTGAACCGGAAAAGGAGTGAAAATAAAAATAGAGTATCTGGGATTTGAAGGCATTGAATCTTGGGAGAAGATTGATGCAGAAGAAATGTTTGAAGATATACTGACATAAGAACTTTTTGAAATTGATGAAAATGGACACAGAGAATCAGCAAAATTAAGAGTGCTTTTTTATTTAAATAATTAAAAATTGATAAATACTTAACAAGACTTGACATTCTGGGTTGAACAGTGTTGTTCCCTGCCCATGCCCTGATTCACATCTCCCTCAGACTTGACAGTGTGACTCAAATTGGAAACAGGGTCTTTCAGATCTAGTTAGTTAAGGTAAATTCATACTAGGCTAGGGTCCTAAATTAATTGTCCTTTAAGAAAGGAATTATGCAGAGATGAGTCACAGGCTATGCAGAGAGAAGGCTGCATGAAGATAAAGCAGAAATCAGAGTGATACAGCTGCAAACTAAGGAATGCTGAAGATTACATGCAATCAGAAGCTAGGGAGAAGCAAATAAATAAATAAATATTTTTTAAAAATCTTCCTCTAGAGACTTCAAAGGGAGTTGTGGTTTTAGATTTTAAACTCCAGGCCAATGAAAGCATGAATTTCTATTATTTCAGACCACCCAATTTATGGTTATTTCTTATGGCAGTCTAGGTTACTAAGACAACTGATTAATTTACAAAGAAAAATAATATCAAGAATGAAAAGGAGGACATCACTCCATAGAGCATTGACATTAAAGACAATAAGAGAATATTATGGCCGGCGCCGCGGCTCAATAGGCTAATCTTCCACCTAGCGGCGCCAGCACACCAGGTTCTAGTCCCGGTCGGGGCATCAGATTCTTTCCCGGTTGCCCCTCTTCCAGGCCAGCTCTCTGCTGTGGCCCGGGAAGGCAGTGGAGGATGGCCCAAGTGCTTGGGCCCTGCACCCCATGGGAGACCATGAGAAACACCTGGCTCCTGCCTTCGGATCGGCGTGGTGCGCTGGCTGCAGCGCACCAGCCGTGGCGGCCATTGGAGGGTGAACCAACGGCAAAAGGAAGACCTTTCTCTCTGTCTCTCTCTCTCTCTCTCTCACTGTCCACTCTGCCTGTCAAAAAAAAAAAAAAAAAAAAAGAATATTATGAACAACTTTACAAATTGAGTAACTTATGGACCAGCATTGTAGAATAGTGGGTAAAGCCACTACTTGGAACACTGACATCCCATATGGGTGCTGGCTGCTCCGCTTCCTGTCCAAAACCCTGCAAACAGCCTGGGAAAAGAAGCCAAAGATGCCCAAGTACTTGGGCCCCTGAACCCATGTGGGAAACCCTGATGAACTTCCTGGCTCTTGTCTTCAGCTTTGTCCAAGTCAGACTGTTGCAACCATCTTGGGAGTGAACTGAAGATGGAAGATTCTCTCTGTCTCTGTCTGTCTGTCTGTCTTACTCTCTCTCTCTCTAACTCTGATTTTCAAATAAATAAATCTTATAAATTAAATCAAATGTTATAAATAGATAACTGATTTTTCAATCAATATTTAAAAAATTCAGTAACTTGATTGGAATGGACAACTGACTATTAAAACACAACTCAAAAATGAACAAAAAGAATAAAATCTAAAAATAACTCTGTATTAATGTGTTGAATTAAGGGTAGTCATTCAATACCGCAGTTAAGATTCCACTTGGCATACCTGCATCCTGTGTTGGAGTGCCTGGCTTTAAGTCCTGGCTTTCCTTCCAATTCCAGCTTCCTGCTAAATACATATCCGTAGAGGCAGTAAGTGATGGCTCAAGTAGTTGGTTCTCTGCCACTTGTGTGGGAGACTTGAATTGAGTAGGCTCCCAGACATTTGGTGAAGTGAACTAGCAGGTGGGAGCTTTTTGTTTATATGTTAGTCTCTCTGTTTGCCAGTCAAATAATTTTTTTAAATAAAAGCATTGAATAAGGTAATGACAAATCTTGCCAAAAAGAAAACTCTAAGCCTGGTTGAATTGGAGAATCTGATTAAATCCTTAAGTTAAAAGAAATATCTTTAAAAGTAGAGTTTACAAAGCATATTGAATCTGTTAAGAACTAATTAAAAATTAAAATTTTAAAAAGCAGAACAGTTTTTTTAATGATTTTTTAAAAATTTATTTGACAGGTAGAGTTATAGACAGAGAGAGAGAGAGAGACAGAGAGAAAGGTCTTCCTTCCGTTGGTTCACCCCCTCCCCCCCTCAATGGCTGCTACGGCCGGCGTTGTGCCGATCCGAAGCCAGGAGCCAGGTGCTTCCTCCTGGTCTCCCATGCGGGTGCAGGCGCCCAAGCACTTGGGCCATTCTCCACTGCCTTCCCAGGCCACGGCAGAGAGCTGGACTGGCAGAGTAGCAACTGGGCCTAGAAACCAGCCCTCATATGGGATGCTGGCGCCACAGGCGGAGGATTAACCAAGTGAACCATGGCGCTGGCCCCAAAAAGCAGAACAGTTTTCAACTTGTTTTATGAAAGCAGTATAATCTCAATAACAGAATTTAACAAAAATATTAAATGAATATTAAAGATCAGTATCTTTTGTGACTGCAGAGGCAAAAATAATGAAGCTTGAAAGGAAATAGAGCTTAACAATGTACAAAAGGATGAAATATAAGGATTCTGCAAGAAGTTTTTGGGAAATGGAATTTAAAAAGTTTATTTTGGTGCAAAAAAGTTTTGAAATCCACACTTAACTTTTTCATGAAATGCATTTTCTGTGAACTTGTCGAAAAACTTCTTGTATTAAGATGAAGTGGGATTTGGGTCCAGCTTTGTGGGTTAAGCTGCTGCCTGTAGCACTGGAATCCCAAATGGGCACTATTTGGATTCTCGGCTGTTCCACTTCAGATCCATCTCCCTGATAATGCACCTGTGAAAGCAGCAGAAAATGGCACAAGTGTTTGGTCCCCTGCACCCATGTAGGAGACTCAGAAGAAGCTCCTGGATCCTGGCTTCAGTCTGGCCCAGTTCTGGCCATTGCAGCCATTTGGGGGAGTGAATCAGTGGATGGAAGATATCTCTCTTTCTCTCTCTGTGTGTCTCCCTCTCTCTCTGTTACTCTGCCATTCAAATAAAATAAATAATCTTTAAAAAAACCAAGTGGGGTTTAACCCAACAATATGATTTACCAAATTAATGAGAAAAACCATTTTATTACATCAACAGATATAGGCAGTCATTTAATAAACTTAGTAATGATAAACTGCATCTCTATTAATGCTTAGAAAATGAAAATATTATATTACAAAACTGTCATATACCCAGGAACAGTTCTGATAACATACTTGCAAGTCCTTGACACTGAAAGCTACAAAACTGCTGAGAAGAAAATTTAAATATCTATATAAATGGAAAAGTATATCACATATATGGATCAGAAGACTCAAGATTACTAAGATGTCTAACCTCTGCTTGATGATTTATGAGTTCAGTGTAACTCCTATCTTAATTCCAACACTATGCTTTTATTGGTAGCTGGTTTCAAGATATACTACAATATGACAGTAAACAAGACATTGCAATGTTGGTAGTGGATAGACCAATAGACCAGTGGAATATTAGCATCCCCAAATGAACAAATGCATACATACTCAATTGACTTTTTTAATGTGACTTGGAATTTTCATGCATTCTGATTAGTGTAAAGTTATACAACCACTTTGAAAAATTGCTTGGCAATGTTTTATAAGTATAAATACAATTATCAAATGAACCAGCAATTTTGCAGATGGATATTTATACAGGAGATATGAAAACATATTTCTACACAAAAATTTGTCCTGAAATCTTGTAGCAGCTCAATTTATAATTACTCCAAAGTGGAAAAAACAAAATCTATCAACAGGAGAATGGATAAACATCTTGTAAAAATACATAGAATCAAATATTAATGAATAAAAGGAAACTGATTGCTAATATATGCAAAATGTAGATGAAATAGAAAACCATACTTGGCATACTTGGTGAATGCAGCTAGGCAAATGATTAAATTCATGTGACGTTTTAGAAAATATGAAAATATAACTACAGGAGGCAAATCAATCTTGGAGCATGGGAGGGGGGAGATTGACCATGGAGCGGATTTTTGGAGCTACTGAATGGTTTTACTTCTTGATTTTGCTATTGCCTACATTGCTTTATGTATTTATGAAAACTTACCTAACTCCATACTTAAGAGGAACATGTTTATTGGATGTGACTTATATTTAAATAAGGTTTATATTTAAAAAATGTTTTAGAAGACATCTAAAGATACATGGCACCGGGTGAATTGTGGGACAAAACTTGAAGAAGGGAAGCCCAAATAAATGAGCCTGCCATTGGCTCTGCCTTTTCCCTGAGCCTGTGGCAAATGCCAATTTTGAAAGCAAATACTGATAGGATGAAAACCAAGCGTCACTTTCAGCAGATTAGTGCTACTATGGTTGCAAATTCTGAGATAATTTAGATTGAGGTGAGACCCTGGCAAACAAACCCAACTTACAATTGGTACTCTGACAATAATGAGTCTGAAGTAGGTATAGGTATTTCTTCCTAGAGAAGGAACAACAGATTCAGATCATATTATATCTTGAATAGTTCAATGCACTCTGGGATCTTTAGTTTCCCTAGCTTATCTTCCTAACAGAAGAATTAATAAATTCTCTCTGAATGAATATGATATCCTTGAGTTACACATTCCATCTACAGTTTTTCACACTAAATCTCACATTAGACTATTCAAAAATAAATTACATGAGTATATGGGAAAACAAGACTACCAAATATCAAAAAAATCTTGGGCTATAAGAAACCAAAATAATGTAATTAATTGACATGGACTTTAAAATAATGAAAATTTGGGGTAAGAGTATGGCGTAGCAGCTAAAACACTTATGAAAATAGGTGCCTGCATTCCTCATCATTTTAGGTTCCTGCCAGTGCAGAATTTGTGAGGCAGCGGTGATGGCTTAAGTGATTGGATTCCTGCCACCCTCTGGATTGAGTTCCTGGTTCCAGGCTTTGGCCTCAGCCCAGTCCTGACCATTACAGACGTTTGAGGAGTGAATCAGCAAATGAGAAATCTCTCTGTAATTCTTTCTACTTCTAAAAATAAACTAAAATTCTATAATAACGTAGAACTATTTGGAAGAGAACTGGGAATTATAAAACTCAAATGGGAACTGGTGCTGCAGTATAGTGGGTTGAGCTGCTGCCTGCCATGCCAGCATCCCATGTAGGCGCACCAATTTGAGCTCTGGCTGCTCCATTTCCAATCCATCTCCCTGCTGATACCTTTGGGAAAGTAGCAGAAGTTGGCCCAAGTGCTTGGACCCCTGCACTCATGTGGGAGACTCAGAAGAAGCTCCTGGCTTTGGCCTGGCCCAGCCCAGGCCATTGTGACCATTTGGGGAATGAACCAGCAGATGGAAGAGAGTCTCTCTCTCTCTCTCTCCCCCCTCCCCCTCCCTCCCTCCCCCTCTACCCCTCTATCCCCCCTCCCTCTTTCTCCCTCTCTCTCCCTCTCCCTCCCTCTCTCTCTTTCTGACTGTGCCTATGAAATAAATAAATAAATCTTTGAAAAACAAAAAACAAAGTGATATTGGATGAAAATGTGTAATAGCAAGAATTAAGAAATTAGTGGATCCATTTAATGACAAAGAAGACATGATAGGGAATTAGCACACTAGATTGGTCAGGGAAAAATATTTACATGGAATCATAAAGAAATGACCTTAAGAAATGTATTAGATATAGTGTAAAAGACTGTTGTGTTATTGAAGTGAAGAAAGTGGTGAATGGGTGGAGCCCAATAGTACTTGAAGAGATACTAAAGAATGTCCAAGGCCAAAGAAAAACAGCAATCTCAAACTCAAAAAACTATTATAAACCCCAATCATGGCCGGTGGGAGTCAGTAATGCCTAGGTACATCATAGCAGCATTACTGAAAATCAGTGACAAAAAGAGAATCTTCAAAGTAGCCAAAAAGATGCATTATTTTTAAATATAGAAAATGAGACTGACAACAGATTTCCTAGCCAAAACAATGAAAGTCAAAGGCAATGGATTTTCAAAAATGCCATTTAGAGCTACATCAAATGAAAATATCAACAAAAATGAAATAAAAATTATATTTTTGACCTGTATGTGCTGAAAAATTTTGATCATTATGCTCTCATAAAAAGAAAATACTAAAAGATGTTCTTTGGATAAAAGAAAAAGCATTCCAGGTGCAATATGTGATATTAAAGAACAAATGAAAACAGAATAAAAACGTAAGTGGATAACTAAATTTATGTTAACTACTTAAAGTAATAGTAACAACAGTAATAAATTATAATAAATTCTAGGCTTTAAAATACAGTTATGTCTTGCTTAATGAAGGGGATATATTCAGAAAATGTCATTAGATGATTTCATCATTGTATGACTATCATAGAATATACTTACACAAACCTACATGGTATAGATCAGTCACTTGACAGTTCTCTTGATGTGGTAATCAGGAGATGTATAAAGCTGCTATTTGTGCATCATGGCATAATGTTACATAGTTATTTTTTAAGTAGGTATACACTTTAACATAACGATAAATTTATAATATATAAACCACTAGCAATCATTTATTGTCATTTCCAGGTATAACATACCTGATTTTGTGTGCTATGTCTTTATACAATTGACAGTGCAGTAAGTTTCTCTCTTTTTAAAAAAGATCTATTTATTTGAAAGGCAGAGTTACAAAGAGAGAGATCTCTTCCATCTGATGGTTCACTGGCCAAATGGCTGCAATGGCCAGGGCTGAGCCAGGCTGAAGCCAGAAGTCAGGAACTCTAATGAGGTCTCCCACATGGGTGGCAGGGGCCCAAGTGCTTTGGTCATCTGCTGCTTTTCCAGGTTTATTAGCAGGAAGCTGAGTCAGAAATGGAGCAGCCAGGACTTGAACTGGTGCTTTTATGATATATTGGCATTGCAGGTGGCAGCTTAACCTGCTACACAGCAGAGCCAACACACAGTAGGTTTCTTTATGCTAGTACTGCAACAATCACATTGTAATGTGTTGTGATGACATTACTATAGCTGCCATGTCCTAATAGGAAATTTCAATTCTTTTATGACCATATGGAAACACCATTATATATGTGGTCTATTTTTGATTGAAAGGTTGCTATGCAGTGTGTGGCTATATGTAATTAAAATGTATAAAATTGCACACAAGTCAGGAGAGAGGTCATAGAATAAGTGTTTTAAATTCTGTTAATTGCCTGGGAAATATACAGAAGATTCTGGTGTTAAGAAGTCAAACTATGTGTAACAAATTGAATATTTTTTTCTCACTCTCCCCTCAATTCAATATGTTGAAGTACTAACTTCTAACGTATTGTTTTTTGAGGTGATGACTTTGGACAATAGTTAGGTTTACAGGAATTATGAAGGTGGAAATCCATGATAAAAGTAGTACCTTTATAAGAAGTGGAAGACAGACCATTCCTTTCTGTCCATGATGTGAGAACACATCAGGGTAGCTGTCTACAGTTAAGGATGAGTCCTTAGTAGATATCAGCTTTGCCTGCAACCTGATATCTTGTCTTCCTAGTCTCCAACACTGTGAGAAGTAGATGTTTGTTGTTTGGCCAACTCAGTCTATGTTATTCACCCTATTCTGTTTTTTAACGTAAGAGAACTTTAAGCATGTTTCTGGTCTTTTAATAAGAACTGTAGTTTACTCACTTTTTTAAAGGTAAATCTTAATGTAAAGTTTCAGAAAATGTATATTAAACACATTTGAAAATACTCAAAGATTTTACTTAAGATCAACATAGTTGTAAAAGTTATTAGGGAACTGTGTCACATAGTACTAAGCAGGTAGTATGCAGATTACAAATGGGAAACAACTTTATATTGGTGATAACTTCTGGTCATCACATTAGCCAGGTGATCAAATCAGGTCTCTAATACTGAGAGTAACTGACAGATGTGTTTCCTTATGGGGTACATAGCATCACCTATAAAACATTCTTACCCAAATTGTTTAGCCTGAAGTTATTGAACCCTTTAGACCAAATTTGATTTTATTAGAAATACTGATAATAAATAGAAACATTAAAAGTTGCAATGAGGTAACACTAAGATAAAGCAATTGGGTGGTCTATTAGAAATATCACTGCCATAGATGGTAGACTTACACTTCTGGATGAAATCTTTCCGATTATGGGAGCCCATTGTTCCTATCTCAACAACTTAATGAGAAAAGAACGTTTCCAAAAAAATTTTTTTTAAAGATTTATTTATTTGAAAGTCAGAGTTACACAGAGGAGATGCAGAGAGGGAGAGAGACAGAGACAGAGACAGAGAGAGAGAGGTCCTCCCTCTTCTGGTTCACTCCCTAATTGGTTGCAATGGCTAGAGCTGTGCCAATCCGAAGCCAGGAGCTAGGAGCCTCCCCCAGATCTTCCCACACTAGTGCAGGGACCCAAGGACCTGGGCCATCTTCCACTACTTTCTCAGGCCACAGTAGAGAGCTGGATAGGAACTGGAGCAGCCAGGACTTGAACTGGTACCCATATGGGATGCCTTCACTGAAGGCAGCAGCTTTACCTGCTACACCACAATGCCAGTCCCCCCAAATTTTGTTTTTAAAGATATCAGAGAACTGTGAATGAAGTGAATAGCAAAACAATTGCAATTCCAGGGAGTGAGAGAGAAGAGAACAATAAGTAAGTTATAAATTGTATGCTGTTCTGAATAGTGTTAGAGAATCTCCTGCAGGGTATCCATCTGTGTATGCTCCCTGCTAGTCATTCAGGAGCTTTCTTGGTTTTCAGATTGATCGTTGTGTTGCCAATGTACTAGTGTTTAAATAATTCACACTTTGCTAAGTAATGTCCCCAAAGAATAAGAGCAGTGATGGTAGCAATTCAGACAAGCCAAAGAGAAGCCATAATGTACATCCTTAAGTGAAAAAATGAAAGTTCTTAATAAAGAAACAAATGTATGCTGAGTTTGCTAAGATCCACAATAAGAACAAATGTTGTATTCATGAAATTGTGAACAAAAAGAAAACTGCTAATTTTGCTGGCACACTAGACTGTAAGAATTAAAGCAATTGTGTATGAGAAGGGCTTAATTAAGATGAAAGCAGCATTATATGTGTGTGTGTGTGTATGTGTAGGAAGAAACATAGCGCAACAGGATTCAGTGATGTCTGTAGTTTCAAATATCCACTGGAAGTCAGAGAAGAAGTGGCTACTGGAACTAAAAGGTGATTGATTGCCTTTATTTGTACTCTTATTCTTAGTTATTCTAATTCCTTTAAACTTTATATTTTGAAATAATTATATTCTACATGAAGTAGCAAAATATTTCAGAATTCAAGGTTATCTTTCCCACTGTTTGTTCCAGTGGTAATGTCATATGTAACTGTAGCAAAAAATCAGAAAATTACCAGTGGTATAATATTGTTCTCTACATTATACTTCTTAATAGATTATTATCACTTTTACATGCATGTATCTGTGCATGTTAATTCTGTTATCCCATGTATAAATTATATAAAAACCACCACAATTGTGATACAGAATTCTTTCATAATCACAAAGAAGTCCCTCATGCCAGCCTTTTATATTCACACCCTGATCTCTATTCCTTTGAAAACACTAATTTTTTCTTCCCCATATTTTATCATTTCAAGAATGAAATATAAATGTAATTATATAATATATAATCTGAGATTTATTTTTATACAAAGTGCCTTTTGAACTATTCATATTTTTCATATATCAAGTTATTATATTCTATCATATTACTGTATTGACTTTATTTAATCACTCATCCATTGAAGGATATCTGAGTTGTTTTCCATTTAATGTTATTATAAATCAAGTTGCTGTTTCAAATAAAATATTGATATATGTTTTTGTGTGAATGTACATTTTCATTTCACAGGGATCAATGTCCAATACTGAAATTGCTTAATTGTATGGTAAGTGTGTATTTAGTTAGAAATTGCCAAACTGGTTTCCAGAGTAGCTGTACTATTTTACATGTCCACAAGCAATATTTCAGAGATCAAGTTTCTCTCCAGCCTCAAAATAATTTGTTGTTGTCACTGATTTTAATTTTAGGTGTTCTAAGTAGCTGTGTAGTGGCACTCATTTTAACTTTAGCTAGCATTTTTTCTAATGGTGTAAAGTGTTAGACATCTTCTCACATTCCTGGTTTCCATTTATATCTTCTCTTTGGTGATAGGTGTTCCTGTCTTTTACCCATTTTCCAGCTGGAATACATTATTTCTGATGAATTTTGAGTATATAAACACTTAAATAACTTTGTCAGAAGTGTGATTTACAAATATTTTATTCGTGTTTATAACTTTTATTTTCATCCTCTGATATAAATTGTATTTGAAAAGCAAAAGCTTTTAATTTTATAAAAGTCTGTTTTCTTGATTCTTTGTCATTTATGAATAGTGCCTTTGATTCCTAAGAATGTCTCAATGTCATCTCCTTTACTCCCTCCTAATTCCCAAAGATTTTCTCAAATGTTTTCTTCTATAACTTTTATAGATCACATTTTATGTGTTTTTTAAGATTTATTTATTTATTTGAAGAGAGGGAGGGAGGGAAAGAGGGAGGAAGGGAAGGGGAGAGAGAGAGTGAGAGAGAGAGAGAGAGAGATTGAGATTGAGAGAGAGATTGATTCTGCCTGCTGGTTCACTCTCCAAATGGCTGCAGTGGCAGGAGTTGGGCTGATCCGAAGCCAGGAACCAGGAGCCTCCTCCAGGTCTCCACTTGGGTGCAGGGGGCCAAGCACTCAGGCCACCTTCCACTGTTTCCTAGGTGTACCAGCAAGAAGCTGGATTGGAGATGGAACAGCCCAGACTCGAACGAGTGCCCATATGGAATACCAGAGCCACAGGCGGCAGCTTTACCTGCTGCTTTACCTGCTATGCCACAGCATCAGCCCCACATTTGCTATTTTAAAATGATTCTTA
Organism: Oryctolagus cuniculus; assembly: GCF_964237555.1. Classification (NCBI taxonomy): domain Eukaryota; kingdom Metazoa; phylum Chordata; class Mammalia; order Lagomorpha; family Leporidae; genus Oryctolagus; species Oryctolagus cuniculus. The sequence continues at coordinate 59,207,841 of NC_091438.1, forward strand.
TTTGTGGTATTTAGGAAGTATCTAAGTATATGTTTCCTCATATGAGCATCTAATTGTCCCAGCACCATTTGTTACAAATACAGTACTTTTTATATTGAATTACTTGGACATTGTTAAAAATCAATTATTCTTATATCATTGGTCTGTTTTTGAACTTATTATTTTATTCAATTGATCTATTTATGTTGAAACCAATGTAAGTTGTGGTTGTTGTTCAGAACTGTGTATACTTTATGAAAGCAGGCTGATTGCTCCTAATTTTTCTTAATTCTTTTAGCTATTAAAATTTGTTCGACTTCCTATTGTAAAATTTGAAATAATGTTGCTTGAGTAATGATGGGAAATATTCATTATGTTGAAAATTTCAGTCCGTGAATTTGTTTCCAGATATCTAACTTTTATTTGTTTTATTAGTATTTTGTAAGGTTCGTCATATAGGTCCAGTATTTTTTTTTTCAGATTTACACAAAAGAATTGCCTTTTTTGAATAGTTATAAATGGCATTGCATTTTTAATTTAATTTCACACATCTTTGTACTAGTATAAAAACATGGTTGATATTTATATGTTCGTCTTGAATCCATTGATCATATTCCCTAGCTTTAATTGAGGAGTGTTCTTTTTGTAGATTTCTTGGAATTTCAGTTTATAAAAACAATTATATCACCACAAATAGCGACAGTTTTATTTCTTCTTTTCCAGCGTGTTATACTTTTATTTAGTTTCTTGTATTATTGTGTATGCTAGGAATTTCAGTATTTGATTTCATAAGAATTGAGAGGGTAAGATTTTGGCTTTTTGTGATTCCATGGAGATAGTGTTGAGACTTTCATATAAAGTATAATGTTACTTGTAGGGCTATTTTTTAAAAAGATTTATTTATTTACTCGAAAGAGTTATACACAGAGAAGGAGAGGCAGAGAGAGAGAGAGACAGAGAGAAAGAGAGAGAGAGGTCTTCCATCCACTGGTTCACTCCCCAGATGGCCGCAACAGCTGGAGCTGCGCCTATCTGAAGCCAGAGCCAGGAGCTTCTTCTGGATCTCCTATGTGGGTGCAGGGGCCCAAGGACTTGGGCCATCTTCTGCTTTCCCAGGCCATAGCAGAGAGCTGGATCAGAAGTGGAACAGCCGGGACTTGAACTGGTGCCCATATGGGATGCCAGCACTGCAGGCAGTGGCTTTATCCCATCGCCACGGTGCTGGTCCCAGGGCTATTTTTTTTAAACAATTTTTTTTATTTGAAAGGGGGGGGGGAAGGGGAAGAGAGAGAGAGAGAGAGAGAGAGAGAGAGAGAGAGAGTTATAGTTCTTCTATTTGTTGGTTCACTCCCAAAAGGCTGAAACAGCCAGGTCTGGGCCAGGCCAAAGCAGGGAGCCAGGAACTCCATCTTCATCTGTCATATGTGGTAGGGACCCAAATACTTGGGCTATGTTCCACTCCCTTCTTAGGCACATTAACAAGGGGCTGAATCAGGAGTGGAGTAGTTGGTACTCAAACTGGCACCCCAATATGGGATGTCCGTGTCACAAGTGATGGCTTAAGCAGTGATGGCCCTAGTTCTAGGATTATTATTTGAGGGTAATTCAATAAGTTCTTGGAAGATGGAATTAAAAGATAATTTTATTTTGATGCAAAATTTTAAATCTATACAGTTTTTTCACAATATGCATTGTTCATGAAATTTTTGAAGATGTATCATAAATGTTCTTGAGGATATACAACTCCATTCATAAGTTATAGTAACATAGAATAAACTGTACTCAGCTTTGGTGCATAATTGATTTTATATATTGATATAAATATTCTGTTTCCCAATTCTTGTGAAAAGTGTTCAATATTTAATTCATGAGGGATATTAGTCTGAAGCTCTGGGACTTGTTTTGTGTTGCCTTTGATCTTGGTGTCAGCATAATGCTATATAAAATGGGGATCACCGAATACACTGTGTTTCCTAGGTTAAAGAATTAAATTTTTCATATTTATCCTTTATAGTCCTTTTTATTTCTTCCTGCTTTTCTATACTTCTATTTGTGATAATTTTTTAGAAATCTGAAAAACATTATTTCTAGTGATATGAGTCTGCCTAAACATATTGTCTTAACTTACTTCATACATTTAGAATTTAACTTGATTTTAATGTTTTTTCTTAGCTGTAGAATTGTGCAATGATAGTTTATTTTTTTCTCTCAGCAGTGAAAGTATGTACTTCTGTTTTCTCTTAGCTTACAATTTTTATTCAAAGTTAACAGTGATTCTTACTGTTTTTCCATTAGAGGTAGCATGATATCTGTCTTTTAAATATCATGTCTTGGTTTCAGAAGTTTTACTTTATTGTGCCAATATGTGGTTTTATTACTTTTTCCTGTTGGTATTTTTCTGATATTCTTGCTAATAAATATATGTCAGTAAGTTTAGTTATTTTGGTACATTTTCAATTCAATTATTGCTTTTCCATGTCTTAGGACTCCATTCACACTTCTTTGGATCATTTAATTGCATATATCACTTATACTCTGTTTTGTTCATTCCATCTTTTTCATTTTGTATTTAGTTTGGATATTTTCTGTTGATCTGTCTTGAAGTTCACTACTCTCATGTTGTAACGTATGTAGTGTGCTGTTAAATCCATCCAAATTTTAATTTTAGCTATTTTTTCTTTTATTCCAGTTCTTAGTCAAAATTTCCCATTTTTGTCCATGATATTCATCTGTTCTTCGATTTCCTTTAGCATATTTATACTTGTAGTCCTTATTATTTCCCACATCTGGATCATCTATTCGTCTGCTTATATTGCCTGTTTTTTTCTCTTAATTATCAATAATATTGTCTGTCTTCTCAGCATGCCTTGTGAAAGATTTGAATTTTTATTTTTCATTTTTTATTTAAGGTATACAAATTTCATGTATTTCATATATTCGGATTCAGGAACACAGTGATACTTCCCACCCTACCCTGCCTCCCACCAGTGCTCCCACTCTTCTTCCTCCTCCCTCTCATATTCCCACTCTTAATTTTTATAGTATATAAGGAATCAAAAGATGAAATTTATGCATTTCCATTTACTCACAGCTTTAGTGATGTATATTTGTGCACTGTAAAAACCACCCCCTTATGCAATTCAATAGTTTTGATTATGTAAATATATTTCATTGCAGTGGTTTTTACTATATTAATATATATAGCAGCCAACATCCAGAGTTTCAGAATATTGTAATCACCCTAATAAAAAAACTGTATCCTTTAGCTGTCATCCCCCTCCCCCGGGCTTATACAACCACCAGATTACATTTTTTCCCTTAGAGATTTTCCTGTTCTAGACTTCCATATAAGTTTATTTAGTATATGATCTTTTGTGACTGGTTTCTTTCACGTAGCATAATGTTTCAGGGTTTTTCTATGTGGTTGCATGGATCAGTACATCATGTATTTTCATGGCCTAATAATATTTCACTGTGTGGATATACCACTTTTCTTAAAACCCATTCATCCATCATGAACATTTGTGTTGTATCCTCCTTTTCTATATTATAAGTAATATTACTATAAGCATTCATATACAATTTTCTATGTAAAATGTATGTTCGTTTCTCATGGATGTTTACTTAGGAATAGAACTAATGATATGAGGCATATGGAAATGCTATGTTAATATTTGAAGAAGTGAATGTTTTTTAAGGCAGCTGGACCATTTTACATTCTGCAGTGTATGAGTGTTATTTCCACACACTCACCACACTTGTTTAATCAACATTTTAAAAATAACAAGCTTTATTTTTTATTTATTTTTTTTATGGGATAGAGCACACTTTATTGGGAAGCAGAGTGAGCAGTGACCAAAGGACCCCTTACCCTTGAAAGGATACACAGGATGTTTGCTAATAAAAATCAACTGGAGCATGAATTCCTCATGGCATCTTCCTAATCCACACCTCCACTAGAGGTAGGGAAAACTCCAGCCATTGTCCTGAAGGCAGCTGTGGTCCACTAGAGATAGAGCCCCTCAATGGGACTTTTTTTTTTTTATAAAGAACATTGTTTTTAGAGTTTATGAAGTCTTAATTCATTATTTTCATTCTGCGTTCTCTCAAGGCCATCAGACTAGCTTCTGTACAGGTTGCCTTGATGCCAGCACTAGAGAGGTTGTGATAAAGTTGTTCAGTGTTTCAGCTTTACAGATGTGTCCCGAGGGACTAGTACCTGTTTCATCTTTTTGGAAGCACCAATATACTTGGCACATTCTAGATGCCTGGATACTACCAAGAACAAAGATGGTTACATGAAGATTTTAGAGGCCCTCAGAATTTCTGGCTGGGACGATTGATGAAGACTCCCCTCCTGTAAAAGGTTAATCTGTCAGGAACAGAAGTAGCTTTTTTGGGGTCTAAGAATCAGATACCAACACAAAGAATCAAGGAAAGCAAACAGAGAAATAGGTTCAAACAGAGGAACATATTGCTTTCAGCAGAGGCAGCCTTAATGAAGTGGAGATTACTGATGCACCTAAGATTTTAAAATAAGTATCATAACACTGCTTAATAAAATCAGGGGATTTATATGATCAAAATGAGAATTTCAGCTAAGAACTAGAAAATACAAGTATCAAACATATATCATGGAATTGGAAAATCCATTAACTGAACTGAAAATTTTAATAGATGAGTTCAAGAGCAGTGTAGATCAAGCTGAAGAAAGGATCAATAAACCTGAAGTCAAGTCACTGGAAATTATCCAGTGGGAGTATGTATGTATTGAAATGTAGCATGATCACCCATAAATTTGTACAATTGCTAATTTAAAAATTTTTTAAAGAATGAAAAAAGTCCAAGGGACATGCAAAATACCATTAACAGACCTACATACTCTTAGGAATTTCAGAAATAAGAGGCAATGAGGTAGAAAGATTACTCAAACACTGCAAGAACATTCTCCAAATCTGGGAAGTAAAATGGACATGCAGATTCAGTACGCTCAATGGATTCTAAATACTTGGTTCCAAAGAAATCTGCACTGATATACATTATAATTGAATTGCAAAATGTCCAAGAGAAAATTTTGAAAGCAACAATAGGAAAGCAACTTGTCACGCACAAAGAAACAGCCAACTCATATTTGATCAAGGATCCAAAACCAATCCCTGGACTAAGGACAATCTATTCAATAAATGGTGCTGGGAAAATTGGATTTCCACATGCAGAATCATGAAGTAAGACCCCTACCTTTCCCTTACACAAAAATTCACGCAACATGGATTAAAGACTTAAATCTATGACCTGACACCATCAAATTATTAGAGAGCATTGGAAAAACTCTGCAAGATATAGGTACTGGCAATGACTTCTTGGAAAACACCCCAGAAGCACAGGCATTCAAAGCCAAAATTAACATTTGGGATTGCATCAAATTGAGAAGTTTCTGTACTTCAAAAGATACATTCAGGAAAGTGAAGAGGCAACCGACAGAATGGGAAAAAATATTTGCAAACTATGCAACAGATAAAGGGTTGATAATCAGAATCTACAAAGAAATCAAGAAACTCCACAACATCAAAACAAACAACCCAATTAAGAGATGGGCCAAGGACCTCAATAGACATTTTTCAAAAGAGGAAATCCAAATGGCCAACAGGCACATGAAAAAATGTTCAAGATCACTAGCAGTCAGGGAAATGCAAATCAAAACCACAATGAGGTTTCACCTCACCCCAGTTAGAATGGCTCACATTCAGAAATCTACCAACAATAGATGCTGGAGAGGATGTGGGGAAAAAGGGACACTAACCCACTGTTGGTGGGAATGCAAACTGGTAAAGCTACTATGGAAGTCAGTCTGGAGATTCCTCAGAAACCTGAATATAACCCTACCATTCAACCCAGCCATCCCACTCCTTGGAATTTACCCAAAGGAAATGAAATTGGCAAACAAAAAAGCAGTCTGCACATTAATGTTTATTGCAGCTCAATTCACAATAGCTAAGACCTGGAATCAACCCAAATGCCCATCAACAGTAGACTGTTGGATAAAGAAATTATGGGACATGTACTCTATCGAATACTATACAGCAGTCAAAAACAACGAAACCCAGTCATTTGCAACAAGATGGAGGAATTTGGAAAACATCATGCTGAGTGAACTAAGCCAGTCCCAAAGGGACAAATATCATATGTTCTCCCAGATCGGCGACAATGAACTGAGCACCAAAGGGGAAACTTCTTGAAGTGAAATGGACACTATGAGAAACAGTGACTTGATCAGCTCTTGTGCTGACGGTTGATGTACAATGTAATACTTTATCCATTTTAGTATTTTTTTTGTTCTAGTACCATTGGTTGGACTCTGTAATTAACACACAATTATTCTTAGGTGTTTAAATTTTAACTGAAAAGTGATCCCTGTTAGGAATTTGGAAAACATTATGTTGAGTGAAATAAGCCAATCCCAAAGGGACAAATACCACTTGTTCTCCCTGATAGGTGACAACTAACTGAGCACCAAAAAGGAAACCTGTTAAAGTGAAATGAACACTAGGAGAAACGGTGACTTGATCAGCCCTCACCCTGACTGTTGATGAGCAACTTAATATGTTATCCCTCTTAGTATTTTTTGTTTGTTTGTTCAACTTAATACTTTTGGTTGAATACTGTAATCAATACACAATTCTTCTTAAGTGCTGCAACTTAACTGAAAAGTGTTTGCTGTTAAATATAAGAGTGGGAATAAGAGAGGGAAGAGATGTGCAATTTGGGACATGCTCAAGCTGACTTACCTCAAACGGTAGAGTTAGAAACATACTAGGGGATTCCAATTCAATCCCATCAAGGTGGCATGTACCAATGCCATCTCACTAGTCCTGGTGATCAATTTCTGTTCACAATTGATCATAATGATAGGCCTAAGAACCAAAGGGATCACATAAACAAGAATAGTGTCTGCAAATACTAGCTGATAGAATCAAAAAGGGAGAGAATGATCCAACATGGGAAGTGAGATACACAGCAGACCCATAGAATGGCAGATGTCCTAAACAGCACTTTGGCCTCAGAATCAGCTCTTAAGGCATGAAGATCTGGCTGAAAAGCCCATGAGAGTATTTCAGGCATGGAAAGCCAAGACACTGGGGGAAGAAAAAAAAAAACCTAAATAAATATCTCCGTGAGTGAGATCCCAGTGGAAAGAACAGGTCATCAAAGAAGGAGGTACCTTTCTCTGAAGGGAGGAGAGAACTTCCACTTTGACCATGGCCTTGGCTAAATATGATCAGAGTCGGTGAACTCAGGGGGCTTCCATAGCCTTGGCAACTCATGAGAAGAGCCTAGGGTGATTACTGATGCCATAAACAAGAGTGTCAATTTGTTAAGTCAACAACAGGAGTCACTGTGCACTTACTCCTCATGTAGGATCTTTGTCCTTAGTGTGCTGTACATTGAGATTTAATGCTATAACTAGTACTCAAACAGTATTTTTCACTTTATGTTTCTGTGTGGGAGCAAACTGTTGAAACCTTTACTTAATGTATGCTAAACTGATCTTCTGTATATAAAGAGAATCAAAAATGAATCTTGATGTGAATGGAAGGGGAGAGGGAGTGGCAAAGGGGACAGTTGTGGGTGGGAGGGACGTTATGGCGGGGAGGCCATTGTAATCCATAAGCTGTACTTTGGAAATTTATATTCATTAAATAAAAGTTAAAAAAAAAGAAACTTCCACTGGACCATCAATAGACTGCTCAGCAGATATTTTAGGCCAGAAGAGGGTAAGATTACATATTTAAAGTGATGAGAAAAAATATGAAACCTGTCAGCTAAGAACACTGTACCTGGAAAAATTATCCTTCTGAAATGAAGGGAAAGAAAAACTTTAAAACCATGGAAGTTCATCATCACCTGATCCACCTTAAAGATATACAAAAAAGAAATTCTTCAAATTGAAATGAGGTGATATTGAACAGCAATGCAAAAATGTGAAAATAGAAAGCATTATTAAAAATGCAATTAGATAAATGCAGAGTACTCTCATATTGTAATTGTGGTAAGTAAACCACATTAAAGTTTAATGTAAAAACTAAAGATAAAATTATGAAAATGTAAAAGTATGCTAATGGATAAAATACAAAAATAATATCACAGGTTTATAATTCTTTTTGGAACTATTTTTTGTTTATTTGAGAGGTAGAATTATAGACAGAGAGAGGGGGAAACAGAGACAGGTCTTTCATTCACTGGTTCACTCCCCAAATGGCTGCAGTGGATGAAAGAGCTGAGCCGATCTGAAGCCAGGAGTCAGGAGATTCTTCTGGGTTTCCATGCAGGTACAGGGACTCAAACACTTGGGCCATGTTCTGCTGCTTTCCCAGGCGATTAGCAGGGAGTTGGGTCAGAAGAGGAGTAACTAGGACACAAACTGCTGCCCATATGGGATTCTGGCACTGCATGGAGAGGCTTAACCTATTACACCACAGTGCTGGTCTCCAGACTTACAATGCTTAAGTTTTTTTATGTGAACCCAAGTAGATCCACAAAGGTAATACATGTAGAAGTTGCAAAAAGATAAAAGACTCAAGGAATATCAATACAAAATAATGGAAGAAAGAGAAGAAAAAAGAGATAAAAGGACAAGACAGAAAACAAAATGTCACTAAGCTCCTTTCCTATCAATAATTACTTTAAATGTAAATGGATTATATTTCCCAATGGAAAGATGAAGAATAGCTAAATGTATAAAGGAAAATAAAAGAAAGCAGCAAAAAACATCAAGAAAAAATATCCAATATATGAAGTTTTCAAAAGATGTGTGGACATGTGTATTATGAGTAGACTGTGTATGAATTTCAAAATGTTTTGCACCAAAATAAAAATGTTCTATTTTGATGAACTTTTTGAAGTACCCTTCCATATGATACTTTAAGAGAAACACATTAAGAACACACATAGGGCATAAATGATGGAAAAAGATGTTTCCAGCAACTGATAAAAAAAGATAGGAACACCTATACCACCATCAGACACCAGAGACTTCAAATGAAAAACTACCATTAGAAACAAACAGTAGGGGTTGGTTTTACTGCATAGAGGTTAAGTCTCTTGCCTGGGAAGACAGCACCCTGTATGGGCACTGGTTTGTGTCCTGGTTTCTCTACTTCTGATCCAGTTCCCAGCTCATGGCCTGTGAAAAGCAGCAGATGGTCCACATGCTTGGGCCTCTGTACCCACCTGGGAGACTCAGTTGAAGTTCCTTGCTCCTGGGTTTGGCTTGGCCCAGCCCTAGCTGTTGCAACCATCTGAGGAGTGAACTAGTAGATGGAATGTCTCTCTCTCTCTCTCTCTCTCTCTCTCTCTCTAACTCTGACTTTCAAATAAATTTTTAAAAAAGAAAAAAAATAATAGTGATAAAATGATAAATTCACCAGGAGTATATAACAATTGTATATGGACCCAACAATGGAGGACCTAAGTGTACAAAGAAAACATTGACAGAATTAAGGTAAGAAATAGGTAGAGTAGGAAATTTGATACCTCCTTTAGATATTAAATATAACACCTGGAGAGAAAATCAGTAAAGAAATTGTAGACTTGAATAACATTATAAGCCAAATGGACCTAACAGACCTGTACAGAGCATTCTTATCATCAGTTTCAGAATACACATTCTTCTCAAATATACATGTAACATTCTCTAGGACAGATCATATGTTAGGCCATCAAACAGTTCTTGACAAATTTAGGAACACCAGAGTCTTACCTAGTATACAACCTGGTCAGAATAATGTGCAACTAGAAACCTAACATTGGAGGGAAAGCTAGAAAAAAAAAGTGTTGTAAAAGTTTTAAGCAGCAGACTTTAAGTTTCAGTTGGTCAAAGATGAAATCAAAAGGTAAATTGAAAAATAGCTTGAAACAAAACAGACATAGCACAACTTAAGGGATGTCACAAAAGCAATACTACAAGTTGAGGTGCATACCAGTAAATTTCCTATATTAAACAAGTATAATAAAAATATTAAATAACAACTTCACACCTCAGTAAACTATAAGAGAAACAAACAGCCCCAAATTAGGTGAAGAATGGATGAAAATCATGATTATAACAAAAATAAATACATAACAGGGAAATAAAAAGAGAATTGAGTTGGCATTTTGAAAAGGCAGACAAAATTGATGAACTTTTAGCTAGTATGATCAACCAAAAAAAAAAAAAGACTCCAAATAATGAAGTCAGAAATGAAAGAAGAGACATTCTAACTAATGTCATAAAAATTAGAAAGTACCGTAAGAGACTACTATGAATAATTACATGCTAACAAGTTAGATATTTTAGATAAAAAGAGAATGAATTCCTAGAAACATCCAACCTGCCATGACTGAATCATGAAGAATCAGAATATATGAATACCTGGAAGTAGTAAAGATATTGAATCGGGAATCAACAATCTCTCAATGAAGAAAAGCTTCAGACCAGTTGGCTTCAATGGAGAATTCCACCAAACATTGAAAGAAGAACTAATGTTAACTCTTTTCAATCTCTGCTAAAAAAGAAAGGAAGAAAGGAGAGGAAAGGAAAGGAATGGAAAGAAAAGAAGAAGAAAAAAAGAAAAGGTTGAATAGGAAAGAACACATGCAGACTCATTATCCTGCTACCAAGTCTATACAGGATACCACAGAAGAGGAAACTAGAGACCCATATCCCCGAAAAACAGATGAAAAATTCCTCAAGAAAATACTCAAACCAAATTCAACAGCACATTAAAACACAAATACTCCATGTCCACATGGAATTTATTTCTCCAGTGCCAAGATGCTTCAACATGTGGACATCCACTAACATGATATTACATGTTAGTATAAAGGGTAAAAGAGAAATGATCATTTCAAAATATGTGGGAAAACATTTTGCAAAAATTTATCATCTTTTCATGATATAGACAACTCAAGAAATTAGCAACTGAAAGAAATTACCTCAACAAAATTGAGGCCGTATATGAAAATTCCATAGCTAATATACTGAATGCCAAAATTGAACACCTTCCCTCCAAGATCAGTAACAAGGCAAGAATGACCATTTCAGCCCCTTCTATGTAATACTGTACTAGAAGTCCTAATCAGATCAATTAGGAAAGTAAAAGAAATACAAATCATCTAAAGTAGAATAAAAGAAAGTATGTCTGCTGGCAGATGATATGATTTTATGTACAGAAAACCTTAAATACTACAAAAATACTATTAGAACTAATCAATGAATTAGTTAAGTTGAAGGACACAAAGTCAACCTACAAAAGTCAGTTGCATTTATATATACTATGAAATATTGAAAAAGAAAATAACCCAATATCCAATATCATTGAAATGACTATTTAAAAATAAACTGAGGGGAAATATTTGTACACTGAAAACTACAAAACATTGATGAAAGAAATAAGATGCAAATAAATTGGAAGACTGATACTTTTCTGTGGTTAAATATGGTTTTTCCCTTGAAAACATTTTGAAGTTTAATAACCAGTGTAAAGGCTGGCACTGTGGCTCACTTGGCTAATCCTCTGCCTGTGGTTCTGGCACCCCAGGTTCTAGTCCTGGTTGGGGTGCCGGGTACTAGTCCCAGTTGCCCCTCTTCTGGTCCAGCTCTCTGCTGTGGCCCAGGAGGGCAGCAGAGGATGGCCCAGGTGCTTGGGTCCTTGCACCCGCATGGGAGACTGGGAGGAAGCACCTGGCTTCTGGCATCGGATCAGCACAGCGCTGGCTGTAGCGGCCATTAGGGGAGTGAACCAGTGGAAGGAGGACCTTTCTGTCTCTCACTGTCTATAACTCTCTCTCTCTCACTGTCTAACTCTGCCTGTCAAAAAAAAAAAAAAAAAACCTGTGTAAAGAGATTGAGATGTGGTGGGGTTTTTAAGGAGTGATTGGGTCATGAAGAGATATTAATCCCTTTCTGATGGGGGTGAATCGCTGATAGAGCAGAGCCACAACTTATGTTTTGTCTCTTCTGCATGCTCCCTCTTGTCCTTTTACCATATAACCCTCACCAAAAGCAGATCAGATATCATTGCTATGCTCTGGTGTTGCAGTTGATTTCTCAATAGTGTTGCAGTGGATTCGTTTCTGAGAGGAGGAGCGTGGTGGGGGCAAGAGGCATGGAGTCACCACACAGACCCCGGGAGTCGAGTGAAAGCAGGCCTGAGGTGAGCAGCCCGAAGACTCGTTTATTACAGTTGGAACAACATCTTATATAGCCAAGACCAGCCAATCTGGTCAAGGGGCGGTCTATGCCCCCAACCAATCACAGACTGTTGCCAGGCAGGCTCCGTTTGCCATGTGGGTTTCAAAGCCATTCCTGAGTAACTGACACTCGCTTGCCAGTGGCCACCTTGGCATGGCCTTCTCATTCCACCACACTCTGGGACTTCCATGACTCCATGATGGTTACCTGAATATACCTCTTTTCCTTAAAAATTAATCGATCCCAGATATTTTCTCATAGAAACAAATAATGACTAAGAATATTATTAAAATGTTCTTACTACCCAAAGCAACCCACAGATTTTATGAGATACCTATCAAAATCTCATAGCAGTTTTCACAGTAATGGAAAAAATTCAAAATTAATATGGAATCACAAAGAAGCCAACTAGTCAAAAAATCTTGAGAAATAATAGCAAAGTTGGTAGAATCAAACTCTAATTTAAAAATCTATAGCAAGCAGCATGCCACTGGTATAAAGATGGACATAGAAATCAATGGAACAGAATAGAGAGCTAAAAATAATGGTCATGGCCGGCGCCACAGCTCACTAGGCTAATCCTCCGCCTTTTGGCGCCGGCACACCGGGTTCTAGTCCCGGTCAGGGCGCTGGATTCTGTCCTGGTTGCCCCTCTTCCAGGCCAGCTCTCTGCTGTGGCCAGGGAGTGCAGTGCAGGATGGCCCAAGTACTTGGGCCCTGCACCCATGGGAGACCAGGATAAGTACCTGGCTCCTGCCATCGGATCAGCACGGTGCGCCGGCCGCAGCAGCGGCCAATGGAGGGTGAACCAACGGCAAAGGAAGACCTTTCTCTCTGTCTCTCACTGTCCACTCTGCCTGTCAAAAAAAAAAAATAATGGTCACGTGGAAAAAGGTCAACTGACCTTTGACAAGGATGCCAAGAATATTCACCAGAGAAAGGATTATATCTTCAATGGATATTGTTGGGGAAACTGGAAATCCATTTTCCTGATAACTTGGTTAAAATGAGCAAAATACTGCTGTAGGAATTTCTTCTAAGATTTATTTTTTCTATACAAATGTCCAACAGGTATATGAAAAGATGCTCAATCACCAGGGAAATGTAAATCAAAAGCATAGTGAAATGTCACCTGACAGCTATAATGATGGCTATTATTTTAAAAAAAAAATTGCAAGAGGGTGTTTGTGAGACTTTCACAAGTCTGAAAGATAGAGTGGGAACTTCCACCTTCTTCTATGGCTTTCCCAAGTGATAAATCCAGGCTTGCAAATCTACCTGGAAGGAGATTGTATAATCTAAGCAAGCCTGAATTGTGGAGTGGGCACTCATTACTTTCCTCCCTGATTTGTGTTGGCAAAAAGTTGAGGTCTTTAACCCTCCCGGGAAGTTGTTTCTGTAGTGTATCAAGCCTATCAATCTGAGGTTCTGTATTCTAAATTACATAAACTGGGGCTGACAAGTTTCTGTGTTCCTGAGTCTCCTACTCTACAGAGAACAGATAAGTGGTTTTCACACTTTCAAAATTCAATAGGCTCTCTCCCAAAATTCAAGGTGGGCAGTCTGAAAGAAATTAAGGGTGTCTGTCATGAGTCTTCTTGAATGAGAGCACAAATATGAGATGCATTCTAACTTGGAGCTTCTCTGCAAGGAATGAGATATCTGGGACACATGTGTAACACTCAACTCCTCCAGTTACATCCTGAGGGACTTGATGCTATCTCACCCATCACAAGGCAGTAGCACAGCTTGTCACACTCTAATCTCTGAAAGGCCCATAAGAACAGTGACAATTGATGACACAGTCTGGTCAGTCTGATAGGAAGGAACATCTGCTGTGTAGAAACCAACAAAGTCAATGAAGAATCAGGAAAATAATTTCCAATCACAAGAATAAGATAAATTTGCAGAAACTGTTGCTAATGGAGATATGTGATTTACCTGGAAGTGTATTTTAAAGAATGATCATAAAGATATGTACTGAAATCAGGAGAACAATGCATGAACAAACTGAGAATTTCAATAAGGAAATACAAAATATTAAAATGTAGCAAGTAAATTATAGAGTTGTAGAATATAAGAACAAAACTAAAAAAATTTACTAGAGAGGCCCAACAGTATACTAGGTCAAGCAGAATAGGGATTGGAAAACTTGATGATATGTTACTATAAATCATTTCATCTGAACAGCAAATATGAAAAAGAGTGAATACAGTTTTAGAGACTTAAGAAATACCATAAAGAGGAATAATGTATGTATTTTAGAGCTTTAGAAGGGGAAGAGCGTATATATTCAAAGAAATATTAGCAGAAAGCTTCATATGTCTGGAGAGGAAAATAGAAATCTTCATCCAGGAAGCTGAATAGAGATACCAAATAGTATGAATCAAAAAAGACTAAGACATGAGGTAATCAAATTGTCACAGAGGGAATCTCTACATTAAGGAAAAGTGATTTATTACATACAAAAAACCTTCCAGGTCCAGCATTATGGCACAATTAGTTATACTGTGGCTGGCAACACTGGCATCCCATATCAGAGTGCCTGTTTGAGTCCTAGCTGCTCCACTTCGAATCCAGCTATCTGCTCATGTGCCTGAGAAGGCAGAGGAAGATGTCTGAAAGTACTTAGGACCCTATGACCCATGTGGAAAACCAGATGGAATTTCTGGTTCCTGGCTTCAGCCTGGCCAAGACCTGGATTTGTGACCATTTTAGGAGTGAACCAGCAAATGGAAAATGTCACTTTCTCTGTCTCTCCCTCTCTGTTAATTTGCCTGTTAAATAAATAAATATATATATATATATATATGAAAAAGAAAACCTGTATACAATGATCAACAGATTGTTCAGCAGGAATATTGCAAATCAGAGAGAGTACAATAATACATTTAAAAGTTGAAAGAAACAAATTGCCAACCAAGGGGATTATACCTAGGAATCGTGTCCTCCTTCAAAGTAAATGAGAGATAAAACATTCTCAGACAAATAAATTTTGTGGAATTTATTATTACTATACCTGCCTTACATAAAATGCTAAAGAAAGTCCTTCAAGCAGAAGAAAAGGTCATTAATTAGTAACATAGAAACATGGAGACATAAAATTGGCTGGTAAATATAAATACATAAACTACGAGTAAAATAATAGTGTGAAAATTAATTATGAAGGTTATAAGACAAAGCTGTTAAAATATAACTATAGCTATAGTATTTGTTGGGGTATATAAATAGCAAGATGTAGATGGTGACATAAAAAATATAAAATGTATACATGCATAAAAATGTAATTGTTCAAATGTAAGTTGTTTTAGCTCAAAATAGCCTAAGAATTAGATGCTTTATATTAGCCTCATAATAATCCCAAAGCAAAAACCTATGATAGATACACAAAAGATAAAAAAATCAAAGCCTACCAGTACAGAAAAACAGCAAGCCACAAAGGAAGATGGCAAGAAAGGAACAAAAGAACAAAACAATTAGCAAAATGATAGTAAATCCTGACCCATCAAAAATTAGTTTGAACTTGCCTGAATTACATTCTCTAATCAAAAGGTATCAAGTAGCTAATTAGACAAATGAAATGAGCCATCTAAATACTGCCTAGAAGAGACTTACTTCAATTAGATTGTAAAAAAAAAAAAAGCAGTGGAAGATGGCCCAGGTGCTTGGACCCTTGCCACCCACATGCAAGACCCATAGGGAGTTCCAGGCTCCTGGCTTTGGCATGAACCAGCCCTTTGTGGCCATTTGTGGAGTGAACCACCATATGGAAAATTTCTCTGTAATGGTAAAATCTCAGTAAATATGGAATAGAGGGAACTTTCTGAATCTGATAAATAACATCTAGGAAATCCTAACATTTAGGATCATATTTAATGGTTGATAACTGGATGTTTCCCTCTTAAAATTGGAAACAAGGCCAGAACGTTCCTCTTCATGACTTATATTCAATGTTATACATGAATTCTTGGCTTTTGTGTCAACAAAAGACAATAAAATAAAAGGTGAATATGCTGAGAAGGAAGAAATAAGCATCTTTTGTAGATAGTATTTATTATGTATCATGTATGAAGAATCCCAAAGAATCAGCAAAAATCTGAAACTAATAAATGAGTGAGTATAATAAGGTTGCAGGATAAATGGTTGTTACACAAAAGTTGATTTTCTACATGCCAGAAATTAATGTAATTTAAAATATAGACTACTTATGCTATTAACAGTAGTACCAAAATATAAAATGGTTAGATATAATAAATCTAACAAAACACAAAAATTTAACATTTCTACTTGTTAAAGAGGCTGTAAAACAACAAGAGCTAGTGGACACAATGGCACAACCATTTTGGAAGACAACTTGGTAATTTCTTGCAAAACCAAATAAAATCTTACCACAGAATCCAGCATATATCTAGGTATCTGAAGACTTCTGTCCACACACAAAAATACACATGAATGTTTTTAGAAGCTTTACTCATAATCACCAAAAACTAGAAGCAGTCAACACATTGATAAATAGATCTGTGGGTAAAGAAACTGTGGTGCTCCAAATGATAGAATATAGTTCAATGGTAAAAGGAAGTGAGCACAGCATTAATAATTCAGGTACTGGAACTCAAATATTGGTTTCCAATATCATTATCTAAATAAAGGAATTAAAGCTCCTTGGAGAAATGTCTGATTCTAGGACTGAGAGAGGAAATATATGACCTGAGACTTGAGCATCTGGTCATGCCAGAAAATAAGAATGTTCTAAAATAAAATAACCAAATCCCTAGTGAATAGTATTTGGTTATAATAAAAAGTATAAAATAAATATTTGTGAGTTTCTACTGAAATAAATAAATAACCAAATAAATGAATAGATGAGGGAAAGAGAAAATTATCCTGTGAAGAATGTTTCCAAATATGTTGTATAGATACTTTACCTCAATGATTTGAAGCATAACCCCCTATTCCCTAAGTGCCGGCTTCACACAGTCACTTCCTTCTAAAGAATACAGTATGAGAAGGGAGAAAAAGGAATAATTTTATAGTGAAGTATGACAGATATTACTTCTCCCAGATGACCAAAATTGATAGTGATAAGTCATGTTGACACCACATACCCTTGATTTAATGTGATGAAAATGGACTTTTGTCCACGTGATATTTTCCCCCAAACTCATAATACTAGTCTAATTATGACTAAAACATCATAAAAACCCCAATAATGGGATATTCTACAATATGCATGATCAGTACCCCTTAAAAGTATCAAGGATATAAAGAAGGGGAGAGGGAATCTGTAAAACCACTGTAGACATGAGGATCCCAAGGAAACACCATGAATAAATGTAGGGTAGAATCCTAGATGAAATCTTTGAAGTGCACAGGGATAAATAGGTTAAAAAACCTAAGGAAATATGAATGAAGTACAGAGTTTAGTTAATAAAATATCAATATTAGTTTAATAATAGTAACAAATATACCATACTAATGTGAGATATTAAAAATAGTTAAAATTGAGTGTGGGCTTGGGAACTTTATGTATGATTTCTCATTTTTCCCCTAAACCTAAAACTATTCTAAAATAAAATTTATATTTTAATAAAAGGGAGATGCCATATGAACACTAATATACAAATATTGAAAGCAGCAAAGACAGGAAGTATTACTAGAGACAAAGAGGAACCTTTCCAAATATTTTGTATAGATACTCTACCTCAAGGATTTGAAGCATAACCTCCTATTCCTTAAGTTCAGGTTTCACATAGTTATTTCCTTCTAAAGAGTACAGTATGAGAAGGGAGAAAAAGGAATAATTTTATAGTGAAATCTGACAAATATCACCTCTCCCAGATCATAGTATGGAACTACGCTTCATAATATCCACAAAAAGCCAAATTTGTGGGCATTAGAAAATATATCTTCAAAACACACAAAGCAAAATGTGGCATTTTGAATAGGCATATGCACAAGACACTTTGGAAAAAAATGTTCTACGTGAAGGATCTCTGTGAGTGAGACCCCAGTGGAAAGAAGTGGCCATCAAAGAAGAATGTACTTTTTCTAAAGGGAGACGAGGACTTCCACTTTGCTTATGGCCCTGTTCAAATACTGATGGAATTTGTGGACTCAAAAGGCTTCCATAGCTTAGGCAGCTCATTTCAAGAGCCTCAGGTGGTCACTGACGTCATACATAAGAGTGTTAATTGTTAAGTTAACAAGAGTCACTGTGAACTCCTCATGCAGTACCTCTGTCCTCAAGGAGTTTTATTATTATTATTTACAATGACAGTTTTATTATTGATTTATAATAAGAGTTAATTGTAAAGCCAGTTCTCAAACAGTGTGTGTGTGTGTATGCAAATTGTTGAAATCTTTACTTATAGAGTTGGTCTTCTGGGTACAAAGTTAATTGAAAATGAATCTTGGAGCCGGTGCCGTGGCTCACTTGGTTAATCCTCTGCCTGTGGTGCCGGCATTCCATATGGCGCTGGGTTCTAGTCTTGGTTGCTCCTCTTCCAGTCCAGCTCTCTGCTGTGGCCCAGGAGGACAGTGGAGGATGGCCCACGTGCTTGGGCCCCTGCACCAGCATGGGAGACCAGGAGGAAGCACCTGGCTCCTGGCTTCAGATAGGTGCGGTGCCAGCCATAGCGGCCATTTGGGGAGTGAACCAACAGAAGGAAGGCCTTAATCTGTGTCTCTCTCTATGACTCTACCTGTCAAATAAATTAAAAAAAGAAAGAAAATGAAAATAATGGAGAATGGGACTGGCAAGGGGAGAAGGAGGAGGAAGAGGAGTGAGAGTATGGGTGGGAAGGCTGATATGGTGGGAAGAATAACTGTATTCCTAAAGTTGTACTTGCCAAATTTGTATTCTTTAAAAATAAATAAAATGAAGAGGCATATGCAAATACAAACTATTTATTTGCATATAGGGAAAAGGGAAATTTAAAAGAATTTATTTTTTATTTAGTTTTTTTTTTAACTTTTATTTAATGAATATAAATTTCCAAAGTACGGCTTATGGATTACAATGGCTTCCCCCCCATATCATCTCTCCCACCCGCATCCCTCCCCTTTCCCACTCCCTCTCCCCTTCCATTCACATGAGGATTCATTTTCGATTCTCTTTATATACAGAAGATCAGTTTAGCATACATTAAGTAAAGATTTCAACAGTTTGCTCCCACACAAACATAAAGTGAAAAATAATAGATGATTTTTTAAATGATGATGAAATCAGATCAGACCTATTGTCATGTTTAATCCCAGTGAGAGTCAAGTTGGGAATTGATAATTTCTTCTTTTTTTTTTTTTACAGAAGATCAGTTTAGTATACATTAAGTAAAGATTTCAACAGTTTGCACCCCCATAGAAACACAAAGGGAAATATACTGTTTGAGTACTCATTATAGCATTAAGTCTCAATGTACAGCACATTAAGGACAGAGATCCTACATGAGGAGTAAGTGCACAGTGACTCCTGCTGTTGACTTTACAAATTGACACTCCTGTTTATGGCATCAGTAATTTCCCTACGCACCAGTCATGAGTTTCCAAGGCTATGGAAGCCTTTCAAGTTCACCGACTCTTATCTTGTTTAGACAAGGCCATGGTCAAAGTGGACGTTCTCTCCTCCCTTCAGAGAAAGGTACCTCCTTCTTTGATGACCTGTTCTTTCCACTGGGATCTCACTCACAGAGATCTTTCATTTAGTTGTTTGTTTTTTTTTTTTTTTTTTTTTTTTTTTTTTTTTTTTTGCCAGAGTGTCTTGGCTTTCCATGCCTGAAATACTCTCATGGGCTTTTCAGCCAGATAGGAATGCCTTAAGGGCTGATTCTGAGGCCAGAGTGCTATTTAGGACATCCACCATTCTATGAGTCTGCTGAGTATCTCGCTTCCCATGTTGGATCACTCTCCCCTTTATTTATTCTATCAGTTTGTATTAGCAGGTACTAGACTTGTTTATGTGCTTCCTTTGACTCTTAATCCTATCATTATGATCAATTGTGAACTGAAATTGATCACTGGGACTAGTGAGATGGCATTGGTACATGCCACCTTGATGGGATTAAATTGGAGTCCCCTGGTATGTTTCTAACTCTACCATTTGGGGCAAGTCAGCTTGAGCATGTCCCAAATTGTACATCTCTTCCCTCTCTTATTCCCAGACAGAGTGGGAATAAGAAATTTATAAGATCTGACAATATAATAAAAAACTTGACCTAATTAACACATAGAGCACCGTACCTGATAGTAATATGATTTTTTTCCTTGGACCATTTATCAAAATTAGTCATCTGCTAGGTCATAAAGCAATCTTTGACACATATTAAAGAATTGAAATTATGCTGAATATGTTTTCTAATTACAATAAAATAAAGTAAAATCAATAACTAAAAATTATATTGGAAATTCTAAAAGATTTAAAAATTTTCAACTTACTTGAGAGAGATAGATGATAGATGAGTAGATAGATAGATAGATAGATAGTTCTTATGTACTCTTTCAGCCCTGAATTTCCCACAGTGGCCATGGGTGAGGTCAGGCTGAAGCCAGGAGCCAGGAACTCAATCTAGATCGCTCATGTAGGTGGCAGAGATTCGAGTGTTCAAGGCACCACTGCTCCTTCCCAGGACCTGCATTAACAGGAAGCTGAAATCAGGATCCAAAGCAGGAAATCAAACTCAGGTACAGCTTTGTGGACATGGGTGTTTCAGCTGGGGTGTCAACCATTAAGCTAAATGCCAGTCTCTCTAGTTTTGAATTAAGAAATACCTTTGAAAATATCCTTAGTTGAAGAGGAAAACACTTGAAGTTAGAGCATATTTTTAACTGAACCATAATTAAAATAACACATGGAACCTGTGGATTGTCTTTAAAACTACACTCAAGAAGGAATATATATTTGCATGCATGCATTCTTATCTGTTGCTACACCCACAAAATTTAGGACCTTAAAACAACACACAGTCATTACAATTTCTGTGAGTCAGAAATCGGGAATTATTTAGCTAAGTCATCTGCTACAAGATCTCTCACAAGTTTGCAATCAAGGTGGCAGGTGAGAGAGTAGTTTTATTTGAAAGCTCAACTGGGGACAGATCTGCTTTCCAGCCCTATCGTGTAGTAGCAAGAGGTTGTTAGACTGAGAGTCTATTCCTTGTTGGTGGTTGGCTGGAGACCTCCTGAAGTTCCTTGCCATGTGAATACCTCAACTTGCTTAATCACAGCAAGCATGTGAAAGAGACAAAGGGAGAGGAATAATAAGACAAAGTCACACTACTCTTTTATTTATAAAAGTGGCATACCATAATTTTGCTATGTTAATTACAAGCACATCACTAAGTCAAACTCACATCCATGGAAGGAGTTTACACACTTGTGAATATTTAGAGGTGAAAAGTATTGGGAGCTATGTTAGATATTGCCTATCACAAAACATACATGAGAAAGCTGGAAAAGATAAAAAACAATTATCTGGTTATTCAGCTCTAGGAATATATAATAACAAATTTAATAACAAAAATTTACTGAAGGAAATATAAAGAATAAAAGTAGAAATGAATGAAATAGTAAAAACTAAAGAGAAAAAAGGAATGATGTAATTATTTGAGCAGTTTAATAGAATTGAAAAAGGCTCATAAAAACTCTCATAAAAAATTGAAGCCACGCTGGCACTGCAGCTCACTTGGCTAATCCTCTGACTGCGGCGCCGGCACCCCGGGTTCTAGTCCCAGCTGGGGCGCTGGATTCTGTTCCGATTGCTCCTCTTCCAGTCCAGCTCTCTGTGGCCTGGGAAGGCAGTGGAGGATGGCCCATGTGCTTGGGCCCTGCACCTGCCTGGGAGACCAGGAGAAAGCACCTGGCTCCTGGCTTTGGATTGGTGCAGCATGCCAGCCACAACACGCTGGCTGTGGTGGCCATTTGGGGGGGTGAACCAACAGAAAAAGGAAGATCTTTCTCTCTGTCTCTCTCTCTCACTGTCTAACTCTGTCAAAAAAAATTGAAGCTACAAATTATTGATGTTAGGGTTAATAAATTATATAATCAATGATACTAAAAAGGCCAAAAGAGCAAAGTCTTCATAAGAAAAATGTGAAAATCATTTGAAGAAATAAAAAAAAAACCTGTAATCAAGGGATAAATAAATCATACAAGCAGATACATAGATGACCAGAGACTAATATTAGGAGAAAAAATTTTAAATATGTATTACTCATATATTATGGAGGAAAACAATCAACAAAACTAGATGAAAATATAGGTAATTACAATAGAGTATTGGCAACTATATAAAAGAATTAAATGGATATTTTCTAGGATTAAAACATGCTGTGGTCTATGCTGAATAATTTCCCCCTAAGAACCCATGTCCTTGCTCAATCAGACTTGCCCCAAATGGTAGAGTTAGAAACATGCCAGGGGACTCCAATTCGATCCCATCAAGGTGGCATGTACTAATGCCATCTCACTAGCCCAAGTGATCAATTTCAGTTCACAATTAATCATAATGATAGGATTAAGAGTCAAAGGGATCATATAAACAAGACTAGTGTCTGGAAATACTAACCGATAGAATAAAAAAGGGAGAGAATGATCCAACATGGGAAGTGAGATACACAGCAGACTCATAGAATGGTGGATGTCCTAAACAGCACTCTGGCCTCAGAATCAGCCCTTAAGGCATTCAGATCTGGCTGATGAGCCCATGAGAGTATTATAGGCATGGAAAGCTAAGACACTCTGGCAAAAAAAAAAAAAACAAAACAAAACAAAAAAAAAACAACCTAAATGAAAGATCTCTGCGAGTGAGATCCCAGTGAAAAGAATGGGCCATCAAAGAAGGAGGTACCTTTCTCTGAAGGCAGGAGAGAACTTCCACTTTGACTATGACCTTGTCTAGATAATATCAGAGTCAGCGAACTCAAAAGGCTTCCATAGCCTTGGCAACTCATGACAAGAGCCTAGGGTGATTACTGACGCCATAAACAAGAGTGTCAATTTGTTAAGTCAACAACAGGAGTCACTGTGCACTTACTCCTCATGTAGGATCTTTGTCCTTAATGTGCTGTACATTGTGATTTAATGCTATAACTAGTACTCAAACAGTACTTTACACTTTGTGTTTCTGTGTGGGTGCAAACTGTTGAAATCTTTACTTAAATATACTAAATTGATCTTCTGTATATAAAGAGAATTGAAAATGAATCTTGATGTGAATGGAGGGGGAGAGGGAGTGGGAGAAGGGAGGGTTGCGGGTGGGAGGGAAGTTATGGGGGGGGAAGCCATTGTAATCCTTAGCTGTACTTTGGAAATTTATATTTATTAAATAAAAGTTAAAAAAAAAAGAACCCATGTCCTAATGTCTGGAATCTGTGACTATTTTACCTTATAAGATAAAAAATACTTTGTAGATGTAATTAGGGTAAGATTCTTAAGAAGAATGTATTATCCCAGGGTATTTGGATAGGACCAACATAATTATAAGAGTTCTTAGAAGTGTAGAAAGTAGTCAGGAGAGTCAGAATCAAAGAGAGATTTGAAAAGTAAATATTACTACTATTTTGTGAAGGAGTTTTGCATCTATGTTCATCAGGAATGTTGGTTTATAGTTCTTGTTTTTTTATTGTATCCTTGTCTGGGTTTGGAATTAAGATAAATAATGCTGGCTTCATAATGAGGTTGGAAGGGTTCCTTCTCTTTTGAATAATTTGAGAATAATTAATTTTAGTTCTTCCATAAAAGTTTAGTAGAATTCAGTAGTGATGCAATTTGGACTTGGGCTTTTTTGTTTTGTTTTGTTTTTAGGAGGTGTTTATTATTGATTTAATCTTAACCTTGACCATTGTTCTATTCAAGTTTTCTGTCTTCATGCTTTAATATTTGGTAAATTATATGTCTAGAAACCTATCCCTTTCTTCTACATTTTTTTTTTTGGACAGGCAGAGTGTACAGTGAGAGAGGGAGAGAGAGAAAGGTTTTCCTTTTCCATTGGTTCACCCCCCAATGGCCGCTGCGGCTGGCGCGCTGTGGCCAGCGCACCGTGCTGATCCGAAGCTAGGAGCCAGGTGCTTCTCCTGGTCTCCCACGTGGGTGCAGGGGCCCAAGGGCTTGGGCCATCCTCCACTGCACTCCTGGGCCACAGCAGAGGGCTAGACTTGAAGAGGAGTATCTGGGACAGAATCCGGCACCCCAACCGGGACTAGAACCCAGGGTGCCAACGCCACAGGCAGAGGATTAGCCTAGTGAGCCATGGCGCCGGCCATTTCTTCTAGGTTTTCAGTTTGTTGGCATATAGTTGTTCATAATAGTTCTTAATGATCTTTGTATTTCTGTAATATTCACTGTAATATATCCATTTTCATCTCTGATTTTTTTTTAAATTATTAGTTGAAAGTCAGGGTTGCAGAGAGAAAGAGAGAGAGAGAGAGAGAGACAGAGAGAGAGAGGTCTTCCATCTGCTCATTCACTCCCCAGATGCTACAACCACCAGAGCTAGACCAGGCCAAAGCCAGGAGCCAGGAGCTTCCTCCAGGTCTCCCACGTGGGTGCAGGGGCCCAAGGGCTTGGGCCATCTTCTACTACTTCCCCAGGCCATAGCAGAGAGCTGGTTCAGAAGTAGAGCAGCCAGGACTCAAACTGGCACCCATATGGGATGCCAGAACTTCAGGTGGTAACTTTACCTGCTACGCCACAATGCCAGCCCCTAGTTCATAATTTCATATATCATTTTTAAATATTCTGTTCTATTAATTTCTTCTCTAATTTTTAAACTTTCTTTCCTTCTATTAATTATTGGTTTGATTTGTTCTTCTTTTTGTAGGTTTTTGAGAAGCATTGTTAGATTATTTACTGGATACCTTTCCATTTTTTGATGTATACACTTATTGTTATAGACTTTCCTGTTAACACTGCTTTTTCTGTGTCCCATAAGTTTTTTTATTTAATAAATATAAATTTACAAAGTTCAACTTTTGCATTGTTGTGGCTTTTTCCCCCATAACCTCCCTCCCACCCGCAACCATCCCATCTCCCACTCCCTCTCCATCCCATTTTTCATCAAGATTCATTTTCAATTATCTTTATATACAGATGATCAACTTAGTATATACTAAGTAAAGATTTCAACAGACTGCACCCACACAGCCACACAAGATATATAGTACTGTTCGACTAGTAGTTGTACCGTTAATTCTCATAGTACAACACATTAAGGACAGAGATCCTACATGGGCAACAGGTGCACAGTGACTCCCGTTGTTGATTTAACAATTGACACTCTTATTCATGGTGTCAGTAACCATCCGAGGCTCTTGTCATGAGCTGCCAAGGCTATGGAAGCCTCTTGAGTTCACCAACGCTGATCTTATTTAGACAAGGCCATATCACAGTGGAGGTTTCTTCCTCCCTTCAGAGAAATGTACCTCTTTCTTTGATGACCCATTCTTTCTGCTGTGATCTTATTCACCGATATCTTTCATTCAGGTCGTTTTTGTCACAGTGTCTTGGATTTCCATGCCTGCGAGACTCTCATGGGCCTTTTAGCCCGATCCAAATGCCTTATGAGTTGATTCTGAAGCCAGAATGCTGTTCAGGGCATTTGCCATTCTATGAGTCTGCTGTGTATCCTGCTTCCCCCGTAGGATCATTCTCTTTCTTTTAATTCTATCCTTCATTATTTGCAGACACTGGTCTTATTTGTGAAATCTCTTTGACACTCAACTTATCTTTTTGATCAATTATGTACTTAAACTGATCACTTTAACAAGAGAGATGTCATTGATACATGCCTCCTTGATGGGATAGAATTGGAATCCCCTGGCACGTTTCCAGCTCTACCATTAGGGGTGAGTCCAAGTGAGCATGTGCTGAACTGTATATCTCCTCTCTCTCTTATTCCCACTCTTATATTTAACAGAGATCACTTCTCAGTTATATTTAAATGACTAGTAATAATTGTGTATTAATTACAGAGTTCAACTAATGGTATTAAGTAGAACAAAAAAATACTAAAAGAAATAAAATAGTAAGTTGTTCATCAACAGTCAAGACAAGGGCTGATCTGGTCATTGTTTCTCACAGTGTCCATTTCACTTCAACAGGTTTCCTTTTAGGTGCTCAGTTAGTTGTCACTGATCAGGGAGAACATATGATATTTGTCCCTTTTGGACTGGCTTATTTCACTAAGCTTGATATTTTCCAGATTCCTCCATTTTGTTGCAAGTGACCAGATTTCATTTTTTTACTGCTGTCTAGTATTTTTTAAAAATTTTTATTTAAAAAATATAATTTTCCAAAGTACAGCTTTTGGATTATAGTGGCTCTCCCCCCCCATAACTTCCCTCCCACCTGCAACCCTCCCCTCTCCCACTCCCTCTCCCATTCCATTCACATCAAGATTCATTTTCAATTCTCTTTATATACAGAAGATCGATTTAGTATATTTAAAGTAAAGATTTCAAAAGTTTGCACCCACACAGAAACACAAAGTGTAAAGTACTGTTAGGGTACTAGCAATAGCATTAATTTGCATTGTATAACACATTAATGACAGAGATCCTACATGGGGAGTAAGTGCACAGTGACTCCTGTTGTTGACTTAACAATTGACACTCTTGTTTATGGCATCAGTAATCACCCTAGGCTCTTGTCATGAGTTGCCAAGGCTATGGAAGCCTTTTGAGTTCGCTGGCTCTGATATTATCTAGACAAGGTCATAGTCAAAGTGGAAGTTCTCTCCTGCCTTCAGAGAAAGGTACCTCCTTCTTTGATGGCCCCGTTCTTTCCACTGGGATCTCACACGCAGAGATCTTTCATTTAGGTCATTTTTTTGCCAGAGTGTCTTGGCTTTCCATGCCTATGATATTCTCATGGGCTCATCAGCCAGATCTGAATGCCTTAAGGGCTGATTCTGAGGCCAGAGTGCTATTTAGGACATCCACCATTCTATGAGTCTGCTGTGTATCCAGCTACACATGTTGGATTGTTCTCTCCTTTTTAATTCTTTCAGTTAGTATTAGCAGACACTAGTCTTGTTTATGCAATCCCTTTGACTCTTACACCTATCAGTGTGATCAATTGTGAACTGAAGTTGATCACTTGGACAAGTGAGTTGGCATTGGTACATGCCACCTTGATGGGATTGTATTGGAATCCCCTGGCATGTTTCTAACTCCACCATTTGGGGCAATTCCAATGGAGCATGTCCCAAACTGTACATCTCCTCCCTAACTCCTTCTCCTATTCCCACTCTTATATTTAACAGAGATCACATTTCAGTTAAACTTAAACACCTAAGAATAATTGTGTGTTAATTAAAGAGTTCAACCAATGGTATTAAAAAATACTGAAAGGGATAAAGTATTAAGTTGTTCATTAACAGTCAGGACACGAGCTGATCAAGTCACTGTTTCTCATAGTGTCCATTTCACTTCAAGAGGTTTCCCCTTTGGTATCAGTTAATTGTCGCCGATCAGGGAGAACATATGATATTTGTCCCTTTGGGACTGGCTTAGTTCACTCAGCATGATGTTTTCCACATTCCTCCATTTTGTTTCAAATGACCGGATTTCATTGTTTTTGACTGCTGTATAGTATTCGATAGAGTACATGTCCCATAATTTCTTTATCCAGTCTACTGTTGATGGGCATTTAGGTTGATTCCAGGTCTTAGCTATTGTGAATTGAGCTACAGTGAACACTAATGTGCAGACAGCTTTTTTTGTTTGCCAATTTAATTTCCTTTGGGTAAATTCCAAGGAGTGGTTTGGCTGGGTTGTATGGTAGGGCTATATTCAGGTTTCTGAGGAATCTCCAGACTGACTTCCATAGTGGCGTGACCAGTTTGCATTCCCACCAAGAGTGGGTTAGTGTCCCTTTTTCCCTAAGTCCTGGCAAGCATCTGTTGTTGGTAGATTTCTGTATGTGAGCCATCCTAACCTGGGTGAGGTGAAGCCTTGTTGTGGTTTTGATTTGCATTTCCTTGATTGCTAGTGACCTTGAACATTTTTTCATGTGTCTGTTGGCCATTTTTGGCCTTTTGGATTTCCTCTTTTGAAAAATGTCTATTGAGGTCCCTGTCCCATCTCTTAAGTGGGTTGTTTGTTTTGTTGTTGTGGAGTTTCTTGATTCCTTTGTAGATTCTGGTTATCAACCCTTTATCTGTTGCATAGTTTGCAAATAATTTCTCCCATTCTGTTGGTTGCCTCTTTCTTTCCTGACGGTTTCTTTTACAATACAGAAATTTCTCAATTTGATTAATCCCAATGTGTTAATTTTGGCTTTGACTGCCTGTGCCTCCAGAGTGTTTTCCAAGAAGTCTTTGCTGGTGCCTATATCTTGCAGGGTTTCTCCAAAGCTCTCTAATTATTTGATGGTGTCGGATTTGTAGATTTAGTAGTTACATCTTCCTGTTGAATTGATCTCTTAATCATTATATAGTGCTCCTCCTTGTCTCTCTTAACAGTTTTTGTGTTAAAGTTTATGTTGTCTGATATTAGGATGGCTATGCCAGCTCTTTTTTGGTTTCTGTTGGCATGGAATATCTTTTTCCATCCTTTCACTTTCAGTCCGTGTGTATCTTTGTTGGAAAGATGTGTTTCTTGTAAGCAGCAAATTGATGGGTTTTGTTCCTTAACCCAATCAGCCAGTCTGTGTCTTTTAACTGGACAGTTCAGGCCATTAATGTTCAATGTGACTATTGATAAGTAGTAACTTTGCCCTGGCATTTGCCAAAGATATTTTCTAATATATGCTTTGAACTTCCTGTGATCATTTGCTGTGAGGTTTCCTTCCTTTACCTTCTTTCATATTGATGGCTGTGTTTCTGTGTTTCTGTGTGCAAAACATCTTTAAGCATCTTTTGCAGGGCTGGATGAGTGGCAACAAATTCTTTCAATTTCTGTTTGCTATGAAAGGTCTTTATTTCACCTTCATTCACAAATGAGAGCTTTGCAGGATATAATATTCTGGGCTGGCAGTTTTTCTCTCTTAGTACCTGGGCTATATCTCGCCATTCCCTCCTAGCTTGTAGGGTTTCTGATGAGAAGTCAGCTGTGAGTCTAATTGTAGATCCTCTAAGAGTAATCTGACATTTCTCTCTTGCACATTTTAGGATCTTTTCTTTCTGTTTCACTATGGTGAGTTTAATTACAACGTGTCATGGTGAGGATCTCTTTTGGTCATGTTTACTAGGGGTTCTATGAGCTTCCTGTACTAGGATGTCTCTTCCTTCTCCAAACCTGGGAAATTTTCTGCTAGTATCTCACTAAAAAGTCTTTCTAATCCTTTCTCCCTCTCCATGCCTTCAGGAATTCCTAGAACCCAAATGTTGGGTTTTTTAATAGTATCCTGTAGATTCCCAACAATATTTTTTAGGTTTCTAATTTCCTCTTCTTTTCTTTGGTTTGACTGTATACTTTCCTGTTCTCTGTCTTCTAAGTCCAATATTCTCTTCTGCTTCACCCATTCTGTTTTTAAGGCTCTCTAATGTGTTTGTCATGTAATCTATTGAATTCTTCATTTCATTTTGATTTGTCTTCACTATCACAATTTTATGTTCTACTAGATTCTTCATTTCACTGTGATTCCTCCTTAATATTTCATTTTCGCAAGAGAGATTTTCTATCCTGTCCATTAAGGATTTCTGTAGTTCAATGATTTGTTTTTGAGAACTTCTTAATGTTCTTATGAATTTTTTGAGATCTGCTTCTTGCATTTCTTCTATCTCATCTTCTACATAATCTTGAATTGGGGTGTCTTTTACATTTGGGGGCGTCATAGTGTCTTCCTTGTTCTTATTACCTCGGTTTTTGTGTTTGTTGTTTGGCATAGTGGAGATATTCTTTGGTTTCTTCACTGTGGTGCTTTTTCTCATTATACTGTGACTCTAGATTAAGTGGACTGTCTGCTTTTCATGGAGTCTTAGAGGCTGTGATGGGTGCGACTAGAGAGCTCTGTTTGGTTCTTCTGGGTTAAAGGTGTGCCAAAGGTGACTCACCCAGATTATTTTCTCTCTCTCTCTCTCCCTCTCTCTCTCTCTCTCTTTTTTTTTAGTGACTCAGTTGGGAAGTAATTCCGCACAGCTGAGTGGAATTGAGGGTATTTGATGTATGAAATCTGGCTCCTGTGGGTATTTGTCTGCTCTACCCCTGGGACCACACAACACAAAGAGTTTATGCAGCCCTCAGTGTGGTCTCAAATTTCTCAGCAGTCTCTCACCAGGTTGCCAAGGTTACCAAGTTTGTATACTCGGTGAGTTCTCTCGCCACCCCCTCAGATTTTCACAGTCTCAGTTCGTTAGCTCCACACTTTCACTAGGTCCTAACCTCCTGTTATTTCTCCCCACCAGAGTCAGGTTTTTCTGCTTGGCTAATGGCGGCCACCACTTTACATACGTAAAATGGTGCCTGCTCTTTGTCTTGCTCGGCTTTGTAAGGTGAGTGGAGAGAGAGGCTAGTGTCCGTGCCAGTTCCCCTTATTTATTAGTTTTCTTCTCTCCTCCATTCAGGCTGGTAAACATTCCCCAGTGGGGCTTCAAGCCTCGTTCCCTCTAGGCTCTTTCTGCCTTTCCCCACCAATGTCTCAGGTTACCAAGGTTTTTGTCTCACCTCCCCTTCCAGCACTGGCACACAGACTCTGCGGCTGGGCTTCCATGCAGTGGGTGACCTTGCTCTCCTCGTAGGTCCTCCATGTCACATCCACTAGATCCGGAAGAGTTTCCTCTGCAATTTTTTCCTGAGCCTTTTCCTGAGGCTACAGTAACTCCACTTTTATTAAACTATCTTTTCCCAGACTATAGGTGCGCGCCTTCACTATTCTGCCATCTTGGCTCTGCCAAGAAAAGATTCTAAAATGTGCAAGAGAGAAATGTCAGATTACTCTTAGAGGATCTACAATTAGACTCACAGCTGACTTCTCATCAGAAACCCTACAAGCTAGGAGGGAATGGCGAGATATAGCCCAGGTACTAAGAGAGAAAAACTGCCAGCCCAGAATATTATATCCTGCAAAGCTCTCATTTGTGAATGAAGGTGAAATAAAGACCTTTCATAGCAAACAGAAATTGAAAGAATTTGTTGCCACTCATCCAGCCCTGCAAAAGATGCTTAAAGATGTTTTGCACACAGAAACACAGAAACACAGCCATCAATATGAAAGAAGGTAAAGGAAGGAAACCTCACAGCAAATGATCACAGGAAGTTCAAAGCATATATTAGAAAATATCTTTGGCAAATGCCAGGGCAAAGTTACTACTTATCAATAGTCACATTGAACATTAATGGCCTGAACTGTCCAGTTAAAAGACACAGACTGGCTGATTGGGTTAAGGAACAAAACCCATCAATTTGCTGCTTACAAGAAACACATCTTTCCAACAAAGATACACACGGACTGAAAGTGAAAGGATGGAAAAAGATATTCCATGCCAACAGAAACCAAAAAAGAGCTGGCATAGCCATCCTAATATCAGACAAAGTAAACTTTAACACAAAAACTGTTAAGAGAGACAAGAAGGGGCACTATATAATGATTAAGTGATCAATTCAACAGGAAGATGTAACTACTATCAATGTATATGCACCTAATTACAGGGCACCGGTTTATTTAAAAGATTTGTTAAGGGA